>NC_054701.1:35486221-35493721 GCF_016097555.1 Gigantopelta aegis | reverse complement strand
AGCAGCAGCAGCAGTAGTAGTAGCAGCAGCAGCAGTAGTAGTAGCAGCAGCAGCAGTAATAGTAGTAGCAGCAGCAGCAGAAGTAGTAGCAGCAGCAGCAGTAATACTAGCAGCAGCAGTAGTAGTAGCAGCAGCAGCAGTAATAGTAGTAGCAGCAGCAGCAGCAGAAGTAGTAGCAGCAGCAGTAGTAGTAGCAGCAGCAGCAGCAGCAGTAGTAGCAGCAGCAGCAGTAATAGTAGTAGCAGCAGCAGTAAGCAGCAGTAGCAGCAGTAGCAGCAGCAGTAGCAGCAGCAGTAGCAGCAGCAGCAACAGCAGCAGCAGCAGTAGTAGTAGTAGTAGTAGTAGTAGTAGATACAGGTTCTCGTAAGCTGAATAAGTTAGATGTCAGTTGAAGGATGAGAAGTTGTCTAGAGTTCGGTTTGCTCGCCTTTGTACAAGTCAAAATATTAGGTATTTTCTTGATGTTGGTATATTATGTTACAGAGGGTATTACATGCATGTCACATGTGTTTTTGTTATTTCTATACATAGCCGTGGAGCGCGCTGGCCTGATCGCTAGCCAGGCAAACATCGTCGCGGCATTCACCTTGGAGGTGCTCAAAGGAACATCGAAAGCTTTTGACGAACGTGAGTAGTCTCCCTTCACAGATCCGACTGAATGAACCTCGGTGGTGTCGTGGTTACGCCATCGAACATAAGTTTGTTAGGTACAGGGTTTGCAGCCCAGTACCGGTCTCAACTAGAGTTTTAACGACTCAACGGGTAGGAGTAAGACCACTACACCCTCTTCTCTCTAACCACAAACAACTAACCCACTTTCGTGGACAGATAGCTTAGGTTTGTGCCAAGGACAGCGTGCTTGAACCTTAATTGGATATAAGCACGATAATATGTTGGAATGAAATAAATGGATACTGGTCAGTTATTCAGTCAATCAACCAGTCAGTCGGCCAATCAGAAAAGAACGGAACTTTATTACGCCCAGGCCGTTACACAACGGTATGTGAGGAACATGATACGTAAACTGTAGTGACAAGATCGGGTTTACAGGAGACAATAGTACAATAGTATTAATATAAATGCAATAAAATAATAAAGACAATAATAGGCCTATAATAGTAATGTAATGTCACATTGTAATTAATCAATCAGTCTATCAAAATTCAATTTATTACACATTAATTATTCATGTTCTCTTTGTTTCAATTATTTTATAGATTCTTTAAATATTGTCTTTTGTTTTCATTACTTTTGTATATAAAATAAACAAAAAGACAAAGTACGTATTCTGTATATTTAATTTGAATACATTGAATACAGGTATCCACCGGGCTAGACCTCACAATGGACAGATGGAAGTCGCTAAACAAATGCGAGACCTGCTGCCGCCAGTACATCGTTCTGAAATCATAGGTATGCATAACATAAACATTAGTTCATAGTAAATCTCAAGGTAGAAATGAATTTTACTTGTAGAATGCAGGAAATTGTATTTCAGGACATCTAGTTTTCAAAATTTTACGGGGAGCATACCCCTGAATCCCCTAGAACCTTGCTTTGTGACCTCGATCTAATCAGCCCCCCCCCCCCCCCCCCCGAATGTCCGCCGTGACTGTACAAAATAAACGATACCATACATAAAATATATCTTTACGTAAATAACATATAACGAGATAACAAATCCTATAAAATCCGAGAATTCACAAAATTTAGCAAGCTGACTGGATAGGGCCGTCAGACAGATGAGTTGCACGAAGACAGCAAAGCTGTCGGCAACATATGCTGGAATGATGTCGCGGAGTGCCATGTTACATTTGTTTTTACTGGCACACTGTCACTAATTCTTTTATTCAGGTATTAAAAGAGAATAATGAAAACAGCATCAAACCATTTGGGAAATAAATAGGCATATTGAAAAAATATAATATTTATTCATGAAGCTATCTATTCTCTAACTGTGAATGATGATAATCTACAGTCTGTGTGTTTGCTTGTTTCAGAGAAGTACGGAGAGCGAGTACAAGATGCCTACACTTTGCGATGTATTCCTCAGGTTCGCTCTGAATAATTTGATTTAAATATTTGTAAAGAGTATTTCAACGTGTTAACAGGAGTGGGGGATTTATGTATTAAATTGTCAATAAACATTGTGTGCTGTGTATTACGTTGTTAATAAAACTAAGGGGTGGGACGTAGCCCAGAGATAAAGCTCTCGCTTGATGCGCAGTCGGTCTGGGATCGATCTCCATCGGTGGGTCCATTGGGCTATTTTTCGTTCCAGCCAGTGCACCACAACTGGTATATCAAATGCCGTGGTATGTACTACCATGTCTGTGGGAAGATGCATATAAAAGACCCTTTGCTGCATTAAGAACAAATGTAGCGGGTTTCCTCTGTTGACTGCATGTCAGAATTTCCAAATGTTTGACATCCGATAGCTGATGATTAATTAATCAATGTGCTCCAGTGGTGTCGTTAAACAAAACAAACTTCTTTTTGTTAATGAAAGAGAAGAATGGGACGTAGCCAGTGGTAAAGCGCTCGCTTGATGCACGGTCGGTCTAGGATTGATCCCCGTCGGTGGACCATTTGGGCTATTTCTCGTTCCAGCCAGTGCACCACGACTGGTATATCAAAGCCGTGGTATGTGCTATCCTGTCTGTGGGATAGTGCATATAAAATATCCCTTGCTATTAATGCGAAAATGTAGCAAACATTATTTGCAATAGTTGTCATTATGCAAATTTGAAATAGTACCTTTAATAGAGGTATAATAGATAACACACTCAGAATGGTTCTTGACAGATTTGCTCAAAAATTACTTATACATGTTTTACAAATACTTCGGTTTGGAAAGGGATGGGGGGGGGGGGGGGTAAACCGTCATCAGAGACGGTCCCTCGCAATGAAATTGACACATTTGTTATAGTCTACTGTTTCAATGTGAGCCCCAACAAGTAAATGCTAAAGTAGGTAGAATATCATTAAACAGATATTTACAAAAGACATAATTGTCGAAAGTAGAGGCGAGACGTAGCCCAGTAGTAAAGCGCTCGCTTGATGTGCGGTCGGTTTGGGATCGATCCCTGTCAGTGGGCTATTTCTCGCTCCAGCCAGTGCACTGCGAAATCCGTGGTATGTAGTATCCTGTCTATGGGATGGTGCATATAAAAGAACCCTTGCTGCTAATCGGAAAGATTAGCCCATGAAGTGGCGACAGCGGATTTCCTCTCTCAATATGTGTGTGGTCCTCAACAATATGTCTCACGCCATATAACCGTTAATAAAATGTGTTGAGTGCGTCGTTAAATAAAACATTTCTTTCTTAATCGACGAAAATCATTTTTATTCTATTTCCGACACTACTTTAGTCAATAAAAGTTATGCGCTATGCTATGCACTGTTGAAGATAAGTTAAACTTTGACATGCAGTTTGATTTCCTTCTATGTGTTGTGTTTTCTCGTGTTACGATGCTATTGTCTATGTTCCCAGGTACATGGCATCGCCCACGACACCGTCATCTGGGTGAGGGGGATTCTTAACACGGAGATCAACAGCGCCACGGACAACCCAGTATCCATTTTAACTCGGAATGTTTATCATACTGATTTTAATCATCAATCAAATTGATGTGTAATATTTCAGCAATAGTAACCCATATATTTGTTGCTTACAACACCTTAACCATTAACAGTTGGTATTTCCTGATAAAAGTGAGGGCAAAATCATCTCTGGCGGGAATTTTCACGGAGAGTATCCATCGAAGGTAATGAATGTAATTTTAATAGTAAAACGTATCAAAATTCACATATACTGAACAACACAAAGAAACGCGAATATTTTACAATATTAATTAATTTATTGATAAAATTAATTCGATAAACAGACTATCAAAATGGGCCCAATATGTTCACAAAATATTGAACAGACACAAAAACTAATAAGATTCTAAATGAAATTTTTAAAATTAAAAAAACAACCCAAAACTCCCCAACAAAACAAAACAAAAACAACCAAGATAATATTCACGTTTTTTTTGCTGTTAAGTTTACATTGAAAACTAAATAGGCTATACATGCATATTAATAAAGCTTAGCACAACATAAAAAGGTTATTTTATATACTTTAATAAAAGCATTTTAAAATAATATAAATTGAAAGCTTTTAGTTCTACATGTTTGTAACAATAATCATCAGTTTAAGTTACGAAACATATATATATTCTTTAAAACTAAATAAAAGTGTCTGGTGGGCTAATACCAACCTCACGTAATCTCGCATCTGGTATTTTAGTACGTCATTATACTTACTGAACTCATTAAAAATTAAACCAAAATAAGACACATTAAATGATACACTCTCACGCACGCACGCACGCACACGCGCGCACGCAAGCACAAATATACATACACATTTCTTATTTTTGTTTCAGGCACTCGATTACCTTGCCATTGGTATCCACGAGCTGGCCAACATAAGTGAGAGACGTATAGAAAGACTGGTACATCCGGGTAAGCAAATAATGAATGAATGAATGAATGAATGAATGTTTAACTACACTCAGCACATAAATACGCATCGGCTGTTGTGTGTCAAACAGAAAGTTAAGTATATGATTATTAGAAAACTTATATAATTATGTAAAAAAAAAAAACCCACACAATGTAAAGAGGAAATAAATTGTGCAAAAGCAATAAAGAAACCACACGATATTATACACAATCGACGATTTGATAACTCTATTTAGTGTTTATCTTCTGAGGTAAATGGTTAAATTCTCTTACATGTGGTTCCGGGTTACATTCTACATAGGTCAATGTTTGTACTCTCGGCTATGCAAAACATAATACACTTCTCCGTTGCTGTGTTAAAGTAGGACCCGTACTGTAGTGAGAGCCCGTTACCTAACGACCTTTTGACCAATAGTTTAATATAAACACCACGCCCCTTATACCAGGTTCAACAATTCCGAATATGGTATGCATCATCAAGGGCTCGCGTGATGTGCGATCGGTGTGGGATCGAACCCTGTCGCTGGGCCCATTTGGGCTATTTCTTGTTCCAGCCAGTGCACCACGACTGGTATATCAAAGGCCGTGATATGTGCTATCGTGTCTGTGGAATGGTGCATATAAAAGATCCCTTGCAGGTTTCCTTTCTAAGTTATATGTCAAAATTACCAAATGTTTGATATCCAATAGCAGATGATTAATAAATCAGTGTGCTCCAGTGGTGTCGTTAAACAAAACACACTTTAAGTTTTATCTCTCACCTAATTTTTTTTAAATAATTTCTTTTAACTGAAATAATTTATTGACATGAACTGTATTGACCAACATTTCTGTTTACAGCGCTCAGCGACCTGCCAGCTTTCCTTGTGAAGGAAGGCGGACTAAACTCCGGTTTCATGATCGCCCACTGCACAGCAGCCGGCTTGGGTAAGATACGGATCCCATTTTGTTTCTTTCCTTTCTTTTGTTAATAAAGGTACGTATATCGAGTGATTCATTAAAAAGTCTCACCTTTTAAAACTGAATAGCGGGAAAAGAATACAACTCAGAAAATTGAAAATACGTACAATACCGGTATATTCTGTTGATGGTAACATTTTCATTTTGATGCATACTACGAAATGTAATGTCAGAAAATATAGTTTTAAGTACAAACATTTCATTTTCTTTAGTCATTAAAATGCTCCATCTTCCGTAATGATACAATTTTCTGTGTGAAATAGATGCCAAACACGTGTAAAGGTATGCCCGGCATAACTGCTAGCTGCAGACGTGAACTTACAATGTTTCGTGAAATTGGTCCCTGACCCGCAGGAGCGGTATTTGGAGGGGCAAAATCTCTACTGAGAGGGCAAAGTCTCTAGTTGGGGGGGGGGTGGGGGTGGGGAAGACGAGCCACATTTTAATATTTATGTAAATAGAATATACAAAAAAATGTACATTTTCGTCCTCATGTGTGTATGGGGAGGGTGGGGGGCAACCCCCTCCCCATCCCGATTCCCCCGGTTCCTACGGGCCTGAATATTTACTGATTAAAGTAATGAAACAACATATGTCCAATCTCGTCCATCCTACACCAGATCTCAGGCATGGCCAGTAACTCGACGTTGGAGCAACCAAGACCGTCCTCGGTGGTGTCGTGGTTAAACCATCGGACTACAGGCTGGTAGGTACAGAGTTCGCAGCCCGGTACCGGCTCCAACCCAGAGCGAGTTCTTAAGGGCTCAGTGGGTAGGTGTAAGGCCACTACACCCTATTCTCTCTCACTAACCACTAACCAACTAACCCACTGTCCTGGACAGACAGCCCAGATAGCTGAGGTGTGTCCAGGACAGCGTGCTTGAACCTTAATTGGATATAAGCACGAAAATAAGTTGAAATGAAATCAAGCAACCAAGTTATACACCGTCATTTTCATGCCTTGATCCTAGACATCCGTATAGTTTGTTGTTTCACCCCCGACAGTGTCTGAAAACAAAGTGCTGTGTCACCCTGCATCAGTCGACTCCCTGACTACGAGCGCGGGATCTGAAGACCACGTGTCCATGGGCGGTTTCGCAGCTAGGAAGGCGCTTCAGGTCGTGGAGCACGTGGAACAAGGTAAGTACTGTAGTAACATCAGTACTCTGCTGTTCGAGAGCTAGACGGACATTTGGACGGTTATGATCGCTATCTGCCTTTGTCGTCAGAGATAACCCCATAGTGAAAACACGAAATGTCTGCCTACTACTCAGTAGGCAAAGATTCCCGCTCTAATACACCAATAACCCTGTGTTTGACATTAAATACCATGTTACATTCATAAGCGTATGACACGGGGGGGGGGGGGGGTGGGGGGCAGAGGCGGGCAACTGCCCCCCCCCCCCCCCCCACCGTGGGAGCCCGTACGCCTATGATTATATTGATCAATTTTTAGTTCGCGGATAACAAATATTTTACATATTAAACAACAATATGCACACATTACAGGAAGAAACCTGACAGCACCACTTTCACTCATGTTCCGGTAGTGTGTATATTAGTGATTAATACATGTATGTTCAATATTTGTTATCAGCGAACTCGAAAATGATCAATGTAAAAATATTTAGCGTCAAACATAGTGTTTTTATTGTATTGGAGTGGGAATCTTTGACTACCCGGTGGTAATTCCGTGTTTTCGCTATAGAGTTATCTCTGGATGAGAGAGCGATCATAACCGTCCAAATGTCCAGAGTACTCGGGTAAATACTGGAGGTGTTAGATCTTTCATTAAAGGCGCAGACCCTAGTTTCAGCCTATGAAAATTAACACTGAGTTTGTTTAATCTGCAAACCTTGTAACACATCTGGATAAAGTTATAACACAGTGAAACTAAAGTCTGTAATGCATAAAAAGGGAAAAAAAAGTCTAAAGACTAGACTAGAGCTTGGCTCGATAGCCGTTACTTCTCAGACGTACATGCGTTTTTTTGTTTAGAATTATCAAAAATGTATTTCAGGATATTAT
>NC_054701.1:35469594-35486021 GCF_016097555.1 Gigantopelta aegis | reverse complement strand
TTACAATCGTTAAACAGTCTGTAGTAGTCGATAACATCTTTAAAATTGCAGTAAACTCAGGAATGTCCCGTTAACACTGGCTCTGGTTGGAAGCCGACAGCGCGGTGCGAACCCTGTACATATCAGCATTAAGCCCGATGGCTTAACGGCTACGTCACAGCATCTGCGTCGATCTATGTAACCCTGTACATATCAGCATTACGCCCGATGGCTTAACGACTATGCCACAGCGTATGTGTCGATCTATGTAACCCTGTACATATCAGCATTAAGCCCGATGGCTTAACTACTACGCCACAGCGTCTGTGTCGATCTATGTAACTCTGTACATATCAGCATTAAGCCCGATGGCTTAACGCCTACGTAACAGCGTCTGCGTCGATCTGTGTACAGGACAGATTTTGTGGAAACAAGGACTGATTCTTTTTTTCTCTCTCACTCTCGTTTCGCTTTGCAGTGCTGGCTATTGAGCTGCTCGGTGCGTGCCAGGCTCTGGACTTGCATCGACCCCTCAAGACCACTGCGCCGCTGGAACGAGTCTTCCAACTCGTCAGAACGGTGGCTAAGTATGCACCTTAGTTATTGATGTCGTCGGTTGCTGTTGTTGTTGTGGTGTGGTTTGTTTCGGGTTTTTGGTGTCTCTGTGTATGCGTGTGTGCGTGTGTGTGTTTGTATATGTGTGTGTGTGTGTGTGTGTGTCTTCCTGTATGTGTGTGTGTGTGTGTCTTCCTGTATGTGTGTGTGTGTGTGTGTGTGTGCGGCGTCTCCCTCTGTGTGTGTGTGTGTTTGTGTGGGTGCGGCGTCTCCCTCTGTGTGTGTGTGTGTGTGTGTGTGTGTGTTTTGTTGGGGTGAGGGGCCTCGATATTTTGTTTAATGAGTCTTAGCAATAACACACATTTAACGCACACGTGAAAGACAGCAAGTTTTAACCTAAAAGGACACCTTTTCGTCCCCTACCGGTCCAACCGGAGGGGCCTATAGGTTTCATCTCCATCCTTCTGTCTGTCTGTCCGTCTGTCCCACATATTGTTTTCTGGACTTTTGTTTCGCAAGAACTCCAAATATTGAACTGAAATTTTTAATTTAACTTTATCATGTACTGTTACAGATTAAATTTGATTTCCACAGTGATTTACTCATTTTTCACAGAGTTATGGACTATATGGTTAAAGAAAAATTCCTTTAATTATTTCTGTTTTCCAGACCCTGGGATGTCGATCGTTACATGGCACCAGATATCGATGCCGTCACCAAACTTCTGCAAGAAGGAAAGGTAACACGCACGAACCATTCCATATACATATACATGAAGATGGTTTGTAGCTCAAAGGTAGAGGGTTGGGGCGTAGCCCAGTGATCGTGGTCAGTCTGGGATCGATTCCCATCGGTGGGATCTTTTATATGCACCATCCCACAGACAGAATAGCACATACCACGGCTTTTGATATACCAGTCATAGTGCACTGGTTGGAACGAGAAATAGCCCAATGGGCTTACCGACGGGGATCGATCCCAGACCGACCGCACATCAAGCGAGCGCTTTCACACAGAGCAACGTCCCGTTCCTTGCCTCAGACAATGCCCGACGACTGGTATGTACTCTCTCTCTCTCTCTCTCTCTCTCTCTCTCTATATATATATATATATATATATATATATCTTTCTCTTTCTCTCTCCCTCTCTTTCTATCACTCTTTCTCTCTCTCTCGTTCTCCCTCCCTCTCTCTCTCGCTCTCTCTCTCCCTCCCTCAATATCTGTGTGGTCCTTAACCATATGTCCAACGCAATATAACCGTAAATAAAATGTGTTGAGCGCGTCGTTTAATAAAACATGTCCTTCCTTCCTCTCTAAGTAGCCATAGTGTAAAATGTGTTGAGTTTTTGTTGAACTAATATTTCTTTCCTTTAATGTGATTTATACTCCAGTGAAATGTGTGTATAGAGGAGTGTATGTATACATGTGTGTGTGCGTGCGTGTGTGTGTCCGTGTGTGTGTGCGTGTCAGTATGTGTGTGTTTGTGTGTATGTGTGAGAGAGAAAGAGGGGTGAGAGAGTGTGTGTATGTTTGTGTGTGTGTGTGTGAGAGAGAGAGAGAGAGATACAGAGAGAGATACAGAGAGAGATACAGAGAGAAAGACAGACAGAGAGAGTGTGAATGTGTTTTTTAAATTAAAGACTTAAATGATGTATTTGTTTAACTAAAGCTTCACTGATGAATTGTAATGATGACATAAATTTATTATGTGTTGATGACATATCAGTTTTCTAGCTAAGATTTGGACAGGGCAGGGCAAATTTGGACAGAGTCCTGGATATGATTGAATGTTTGACATTCATAAAAAAATCATATACAATGTATATACCGTAGGTACGATGGAAGCACACATTAATTTTATTTTTATTTATGCTTGTTTTTAATTTACTAACCTGGGTTTTTTTCGGGAAAGGGGGGCAAACAGTTTGATATATCTATAATGTACTGATTGCATGTATCAATTATTTCAGATCTGGAATGCAGTGCATAACTAATGGACAACTACAGTGGAACCAGTAAAACAATTCAAATGCCATGACCATATATTGTAGCCGTAGTACTGAAAACACTTATTTCATGGCCACTTTTCCACACGACTTTTAGATGTTTTTGTAGCTGAATACTTCTCACTGGATATAACATTTATTGTGTTATTGGCTATTAATACTAGTTTATTATTTCATTAATATCCTATATTTAATCAGAAATATTATATAAAGATTATTATAATACAACTTTCATATAAGCCTTTTTTCCATTGGTTAATTTTCGTGATAAATCGGACGATAGATGTACGCTGTCATGGACAACCAGGATTTATTGCGATGACAAAATTCCGAGAACTCGTCCGATCACAGGTACCCCAAAACAGAAACCCTTAATACAAATGCTATAGTTATTACATAACGTTACTATGATATATCTAACGTTATTGTTTGTTGATACCCGTGTCGTCTGATATGCTGTCACTTAGCCTCATGTGTGGTGTTTTCGTTAGTATATTAATTCCGCGTCTTCCATTATATTTAAACGTCGATATAAATAATTTTCAAAAAATTACTAACTTCAGATGAAAATGATGTTATTGTTACTATTTTGTTATTATTTCGTGCCATTGTAACTTTTAACACTTCGTTAGCAGCAATGAACTTGCACCCACCCACCCCAAGTAAGGTCCGGTCACTGATCGATCGCAGCAGTCACCACCATGTGTCTTGTGGACTACTCTTCTAGTTTGTGTTCTCAAAAGGGTACAAGCTGGTTCATCAGAAATAATTATATCACAATCTGAAGTACCTTATTTTTGTTTAGAACATACTTTTTGGGACAATAAAATTGATAAAGAAGACAAGATGGAAATTACTTGATTTTTAACGCAATTTTAAACAACATTAACTGCTTTAAAATATCGCACAATTTTGAAAAACTTTTGAAAATAATACTTACACTTTAGTAAATGCATATTATTTTATGTATTTATAAAAACGCGAATAGTTTAATTATTTCGATAAATACTGTCAAAATGGGCCTACAATATTCACAAGACATTAATAATTTTATAAGACAAAAACAAAATGGGATTCAAACTGAATAATTTTAAATAAATTACCCCCCCCCCCCCAAAAAAAAAAAAAAAAAAAAAAAAATATTAGTTTAATATATTTTGTTTTTAGTATATAGTCAGGTGTGTTTATTACTATTAATCGTGTCAGAACACTGTTATTCTCGAATGACTATTCATAGAAATGATGTATTTTATGTTTAATATCATGTAGATTTGGTATTTTTGAATTAATCTTTGAACAATACTTTACCAAGAATGTTAACTTTAATGAAATCTATCTAATCCGATACATGTACTGATGCGCGCGCGCGCACAAAAACATACACACACACACACACACAGAGAAAGAGAGGGACACACACACACGTACGTACATACGCACCTGGGGGACACAGGGCTTTGTCAACGAACCATCCGAAGCTATTTTTAAAATAATAGAACAATTTAATAAAATAAAAAACCTCAACATTTTGTTGACGTTTTAAACTTTAATATTAAATGTTATTTAATTAAGAATAATATGGTACACATTGCTTTATAATGGAATATATACATATCGACATACACACACACGCGCGCGCACGCATGTGCACAAACACGCGCACTTACTGAAAATAATGTTAAAGAATTGATGTTGTATATAGTCAAATAATGGGTACTGTTCCCGATTATGGTTACTTCATTTTGAAGAAACCTGCTAAATTATAAAATCTAATACATATTTTTATTATGATTGTGATCGACCAAAATAACGAAATAAAGTTTTCTTTCTTTTTTTATTGGCGTGTGTTGTTCATTATCTTAGTCTTTTGCAGGGGTGCAGAAATGGAACACATTTCACTCGCCCGCCGGACCAGAACCAACTAAAATTTACTAGCCCGCCAGAATTTCTACTAGTCCGCCAGCCTATAGAAAATATACCCCAAACCTTAATTGACAAATCAATACATGTTGAAATATTCAGATCAAGACTACGTTATGAACATTTCTTTCATATAGATTTACAAAATTCAAGCGACATCCTGCAAGTATTTAATAGAAGAATGTATTGAAAACACACCGGCAACTTACAACGTAAACAACTAATTTTTAGGAACAATTGACTGTTTCCTGGGAATTAGGCTAAACCGGAACCACTATAAAAAAAGTAACCATTTTTGTTGGAGATAACAATATAGCAGTTTTATTGAAAATATCATCGTTCATATCTTGTAAGGATACCGTTTTAGGCATACATTCGGGGGGGGGGGGGGGGGGGGGGGGGGGGGTTCGGTTTTGTTTTTTTAGCCATGGATTGTGGTGCCGTTTCAGCCAACACTAGGTACCGTTTTGTGCAATATAGTTCAATTTTCGTTTGGGGCCGTTTTTGGCATGGTTACGTTTTCGGTATAACCCGTTTCTGGAAATTCGCGCTCGCGCAGTTCGGAACTCCGAAGTCGTCTATTGGCAATGCGCTGCATATATTGTGTATTTCGACATCATTCTGAACAGTTTGTTTCAATGGTACGGAATTATTGTATGGTTTATGCGGTGTCGCGGATTCAATACAAAATAAATAAATAAATAAAAACAATTATAATAGTCAGTCAGAATGAGATAGATCGCCCGTCGGACTGGTAGTTGCATTTTTTAACTCGCCCGTCAGAATTTGTACTCGCATTTGGCGAGTGGCCGAGTACTTTCTGCACCCCTGTTTTGGGTTTATTACAGTTAAAGTGCTGAAATATTTATTTAACAACACGTTAGCATGGCTATTAGATATAGTTAGTGTGGAACTTATTGTAGATATTAAGGAAGAACATCCGTTGCTGCTGAGTCGGTACAAGAAAATATTTTATTTAACGACGCACTCATCACATTTTATTTACGGTTATATGGCGTCGAACATATGGTTAAGGACCACACAGATAGTGAGAGAGGAAACCCGCTGTCGCCCCTTCATGGGCTACTCTTTTCGATTTGCAGTAAAGGATCTTTTATATGCACCATCCAACAGACAGGATATCACATACTACAGCCTTTGATATACCAGTCGTGGTGCACTATATGGAATGAGAAATAACCCAATGTGCCACGGGAAAAGGTTTCTGTTCATGTATTGCACAAGGTATATGTTTAGCGGCAATGAAGGGGGAAAATCACATTATTTTCAAAATATTATTCATTGTGCATTGGTAGTATGAGACGATTTGCAAAATTATGGTCTGTACACATATGACATTGTCAAAACCATTTACAAACTTTACAGTTGGTTTGAGTCCATTTTATCCCGTGCACAGAAACGTTTTTTCCTCGAGTATATACCTCAGCATATTTTTAAACTACGGATTTTGGGTCTCACATTGACTTGATCGAGAAAAAAAGAGGAAGAGGAAACCCGCTGTCGCCAAATAGGTACCCCCTACTGATAAAACAGCATGCGTATATTTTATATGCACTTTACCATAGACAGGACAGTACATACCACGGCCTTTTCGTTTATCAGTTGTGGTGCACACTGGCTGGGACGGGAAAAACCCACCGAGCCGAAGCAAGATGTCTTTTATATGCAATTTCCAATAGACAAGATCGCACAAACCACGACTTTTGATATGTCAGTGAAGAGTCATTGGTTGAGAGAGTAAAACACGACGGGTCCTCGGAGGGTGATCGATCCTAGAACCTATCTCATATCAGGCAAGGGCTCTAGCGCTGAGATACCCGGCATATACCGTGCTCCTCAAGTCTGGTTTCACCTCCAACTCGACAATATATCAGCTATGTTAAAATTATACAAGTAAAGAACAGACTATATCATGCAACTTTTCTTCCTGTGGTCCAGTAACCCCTTTTTAATAATTCCGTTGCTAGCATGATACATTTGGCGTTGCTATGTGTTATCAAATTACTAGGAAATGAATTTTGCGCATGACAGTATATTACCAGATTAGTAGGAAATGATTCTGCGCATGACAGTGTGTTGGTTGCTTATTTTTTAAACATCCATTTTTTAAATTACTTTTTTGAATTAAACATTAAAAAAAAACCTAGAAAGAAAGAATTAAAAAATAATAAAAACCAATATAAAAATAATGATAAACACCCCCGTCAAAACCCACACAAAAAAACAACAACAAAAACAACAGTAGCAAATAAACAAGTAGCTTCCTGCAAGGAATGATTACACTGTCAAGTAGTGAGGTAGATAGCAGCGACGTGTAAACTAATAACGGAGAACTTCCCCCAGTCACACCTAAACGGGTTTATTTTTAAAGAGAAAAAAAGAGAAAAAAGTATAGCTTAAAATTATTATTTTTTAAATATCAGGTTACTACGTTTTGATATTGTGGCTATTTGTCTCGGCTCGACAACGGTGTAACAACAGGACTGAAAATTAACATGAAAACCATGGTCGCCAGCAGGTCCTGTTGAAGAAAAATCTTACTGGCCCTTCTCAAATTCAACTAGCCTCCAATTATTACATTGAAATTTAACTGCACAGCGAAAATCGAAACTATAATGTTCTTTGTTGAATAATAACCATTGTTTGTTTGCTTCAAAATAAAATCGATGAATTGGCATGTAACTTCATAATAAATAAAGTTAAAATTCATATAAAAACATGTTCTTAAGTTTTAAACCCATACCAACTCAAATAACATTTAAAAAAAAAAGAAAGAAATCCAGTATAAATAAAATTGTTTCTTTACAAATTACCAATTATATAGATTAAATTTCATTTTTAATACAAGGGTGAATAAAAAATGCCACGATATGCAGTTTGACTTGCATTGTTTCTGAAGTAAATGTTATTTAATAATAATGCAGTACAAAGAGAATAAAGGTAGAACTGCGCGTGCTTTAGTACAGAATAGTCTGTGGTGGCAGTCTTTCTAGCGATGTAAGAGAGATGAAATAAACTGACAATGCAAGAGGTGGTATAATCTCCAGTAAAGAATTTCCTCGGGAGTGGCTGTCCTCCTAGAGACGAAACATTTAATTTGGATACTGTAAATGCTATATTCGTAGGCTACTAATAAAATAAATATTGAAAGAAAAATAAATCTGTGCCAAAAAACTACATTTTACCAAAATATACGATGTACTTAAGTTATCACATTACAAAGCATAAAATACGTGTTTATTACAGTAATATTTGGACGGTTATGTCATCATGTAAGTCTGGTGTCACTTTTAAGTCTGATATGTTCTTATTTCACACAAATCGCTTAAAATTAAAACCACACCGGCAATAACATTCAATTAACTGACCTTTGGAATAAGCCCTGTAGTAATGAAAAATTACATTGTTATTTTTATATGCGTGCATGCGCTCATGTTAGTGTGAGTTAAAACTACAAGATACATGTTGATTTTGTCCCAGAATAATGTAAGCTAATTAAATATGATTCATTTTTACCATAACATTGAATAACAATTGTCAAATAGTAGCTCAACTAGATAATTATGGCGTATCAAGTCCATTCCAATAAGCCGACGACATCCAGATTTTAAAAATGCATCCAGTGTCTTCAGCTATGTTTTGGGAAACTCAGAAACTGAGTCTGGCGGTGTTAAAATATAGAGCATGTTCTAGGTATATATATATATATTTTTAGAGTGGAATCCCGCTACATTTTTCCATTAGTAGCAAGGGATCTTTTATATAAACCATCTCAGAGACAGGATAGCACATACCACGGCCTTCGATAGACCTGTCGTGGTGCACTGGCTGGAACGAGAAATAGCCCAGTGGGCCCACCGACGGGGATCTATCCCACCATCCCGTAGAGAGGATAGCACATACCACAACCTTTGATATACCAGTCGTGGTGTACTGGCTGGAACAAGAAATAGTCCAATGGGCCAACCGACGGGGATCGATCTCAGACCGACCGTGCACCAGGCGAACGGTTTGCCACTGGGCTACATCCCGCCCCCGATGCAGAGACGAAGGCAACTGACAGAACAACCCTGCTGCACTTTAGGTGGCGACACCCATGTGAAAAAGATCTGTTGGGTAACTCAAATCAATCAAAACTGACATTCATGTGATGTAAAAGTGCAGGCGGGCGACACACAAGAACATGATGTATGGACTCGATGGAGACAACAACTGTATATAAATGTCATAAAAATTACACAATTAAGTTCAGTCACGAAAATTCGTAACATAACGAATGAATGAATTAATGTTTAACGACACCCCAGCACGAAAAATACATCGGCTATTGGGTATCAAACTATCGTAATGCAAACAAATAAGGTGTGATCAACATCAATATAAAAATTCAAGATTTAAATAAAAACAGTGTAAAGAACTGTGCAAAAATACAAATATCACAGATAGATACTGACTTTTACTCAAAATTTTAATTTGTGGTATATTGACCATTCTCAAAGAGAATGATACACCCCTGCACCACAGTGAGGTTACAGCACGCGCAGGGATACAACAACAAACGCCGTATCACTGCATAAAAAAACAAGGCGACAACATATCTCGGAGGGATACTAGCATTGGACACTGGCGGATTTAATGAACATCTCAAGGCCGCACGGCGTTGGCCGAATTGTGAGTATAATGTAGATCTTTAACATAGGCGTACAGGTTCCCAGTTTTGTAGTGGGCCAGGCTGAATTTTGCTCGAATTAAACGAAAATGCCTGAAATCTGGATCATAATATTTATTCATATCAGCATTACTGCCAAATGGCTATACAAATAGGGTTTCTGAATGAATCACTACACATTTTACATGGTTAATAACTAATATTGTGGGTAGAATTATGGAAATACATGGTAGAAACATTTTGCCCGAATATCTCTATCGTTTTTGCCCGAATTTGAGGATTTGTCCCAGCTCTGCCTCGTACCCCCACCCCACTCTGCCTCGTACCCCCACCCCACTCTGTCTCGTACGGCTATGGTCTTCAAAACTGTAATTCGACAAACGTTTAGACACTTCATTGTTAATTTTAAAAATACAAAACATGTCTATTTTATTGTAAGATCTGTGGAGATCATGTGATGTGCATATTAAACGCAGAGTCACCTATAAACATAATTCTTTGACAGTGAAGAACTGGCTCCTGTATTGATAAATATGTGACATATACCTTCTATTTACTTTTTCTTTACCAATGATTCTTGGACGGCTACTGTTTTCGTCGAGTGATAGTACATTATATGTGTGGAATCCACCAAAGGGTGATTTCTGTTTTTAAATCACAAATGTATATTAATGAAATGAAAAATTTAATAAAGATCCGGTCTCCGTTCCCCCAAAGCGATCTTAGCCCTAAGATCACTTTAAGTGCATAACTACATTATGGTGATCCTAGCGATACGATCGCTTCGTGACACGGGGTTCTGGTCTATAACAAAGTTGACAGTTTTAGGTGGAACAGTCGTTTTTTTAAAAACAATATTTAATAATTCCTCAAATACCTCAAGTATTAATTTCACTGCCTAACAAGCCATAACAAATAATAAAACAAATAAATATATAAAATGGCTTAACTTTATTTGGCAAAATAAACCAGATAGAATAAACGTGGAGTTTTAACCCGAAGTTATTCAAATGGTGGCATCAACATGCTAAATATTTTGAGTGTTATGATAACATTAAAATCTACTTGGATTAGCAGACACTTGTCATCTCCCAGCCAGAGTTAGTTTTATTTTGTAATGTCACTACTTCGATATCTCTTTTACAAACCACTATAGTCCGTTTGCGGCAAATGGGAACAGGTGAACTGACATATAACTATATACTGCATAATGTTAAAATCATAAAAGCATATCATTACGTTTTAAATCCATACCAATTCTCATAACATTTTTTTTTTTTGCAACAAAAATATATGGGAATAAAAAAACTTTTCTTAAATTACCACCTTATTGTATTGATAATACATCTCTAATACAGGGGTGAAGATAAATTGCTGGAACAGACAGGAGTGTCGTTTCACCTGAAGTAATCGATAGTGCAGTTATCAAAGACTAAAAAGCAACATTGCAGGTGCAAAACTTTGGCTGTTCCATGATTTGCCTTCATCCTTGTATCAAACAATGACATATGCAATTTGATGGTCATTTGTAAAGAAACTTTTATTTATTTACACTGACATTTAAAAAACAAAAACATTATGAGTTGGTATTCATTTAAAACGTAACAATATGATTTTATCTGAATTTTAATATAATTCGTTACTGAGTTACATGAAATTTCATCAGTTTCCTTTTGACGCAAACGAACTATAAACAGCTAACCATTAATCCTTTGACCTATAGGTTGGACTATACCAATTAAAATTCCATAGGCGACCATGTTAACGTTTGTGTTTAAAAACACTATATGCAATATATCAACCAAACTATGACCCATAAACATCAGTACTACAACCCCTATCTCAAAGTATTAACTGCAGAAAATGGTACCTTTCATGGCTCATTTTCGGTATAACCAGATGTTGTTACAACACCCCTAGTTTCGCACAAAATGTGAGTACTTTTTTTACATGTACGTGTTCCAAGCACAAGGCTACTTGACACAGTGGTATTTAATTAAAATTTTCTAAATTTTTAGCACAGATGAAACTATTTTTTTTTACAACCAACATACTCACATTTATAACCAATCACAGGACGTGTGGTGTTAACTTCTCTATCAAAAGTTCGGTGCACCTCGAACTTTGAACTAGCCTGAAATTAATTGGTTTAGTGCTACTTATAGTCCGTCCCACAAAGAACACCTTTTTTCAAGCTATGGAATTTACTGCAAGTTATTTATTTCTAATTCGATTGTTTTTTAAATTGCACACAAATATAGTATTTTCTTCTCATTTCGATCACATATTTACTTTTCTTCTTACGTCAAACCAAATTGAAATTATTTACAAAAAATACTTTTATAGAATGATGGGACGGACTATAAAAAGAATGAACCGATAGCTGATAGCATGCTTGAACGTTTATTGGATATAAGCACGAAAATCCAATTAAAATGATTTGTTGGGGTCACCACAGCTAGTTTCAAATAAATACTAGTAGCACGGTGAATTGTTAATGAAATAAACACTAATAACAAAAATATTGACACCAGTAATACTGATAAAATTGGATACTACTGTTAAAAAAAGAGTTTGTTTTGTTTAACGACACCACTGGAGCACATTGATTAATTAATCATCGCCTATTGGATGTAAAACATTGGGTAATTCTGACTCGTAGCCATTAGAGGAAACCCGCTACATTTTGTTTTTCTAATGTAGCAAAGGATTTGTTATATGCACATTCCCACAGACAGGAAAGCACATACCACGGCCTTTGTCCAGAAAAGCCTAATCAGCTGAATGGATCCACCAAGGTGGTACGATCCTGCGACGCAAGCACTTTAAGCGAACACTCAACCGACTGAGCTAAAACCCGCCCTACTGATAAACACTGTCCAACAGACAGTAGTAATTATAATGTATTAACATCTTGCTTTGTGTACACTTTATAAATATAAACAATAAACATACATTGAATTCCACTGAAAACCTAACAGTAATTGTAAACCGGATAAGAGAACAAAAGTATATTCAACGGATTCTCTATATCTGGATATATTCTGATAGGAATGCACAGGAAGTTTGCTAATCATTATTGTGAATTTTCATATGGATTAAAATAAAGATCCTAATGTAAGTGACACTTTATATATCAGGGTTGGCGATTTTTTTTAATTAAAAAAAAATCAGATTTCTAAAGATTAAATCAGATTTTGTTTTTATTTAAACAAGATAATCTGATTTTTTCTTTTATTTAATTGGAAAATATAAAATTCTCAAATTGTGACGTAATCTTCCACTCATCCAAGTAACAACTAAATAAGAGTTTAAAGGTTCATGCAATGCAATTATCCATCAAATTTAATTGTATATTTAAACATTTTCAAACAAAAAATACTATCGACAAAAAACATTAAAAAAATTTACATTTCAATTTTGATATTCCTTTTATTATTGTGAAATTAAAACTTGATACAAAATTAGTCATCCTTAGAAATATCTATAGGCTTATTACAAACCTTTCATAACGTTTCAAGACTATATTTTTATAATACCACCTTATAGTGTACATTGATGTTCAAACCTGAATGAAACTATAATCTTTCATTAACTTAGAGAAGTTAACACAATACCGGTATTGATTACTTCAGAATATGTTTATATGCCTATAAAGAGTGGCCTAACTTCTAAAACTTAAATGTAGTTGCAGTGAAAGGATGACTTACCTTGAAACACAAATCTGTATTTAAATATGACACTTTTTAAATGGACGTTAGTTTTTAAGTATTTTTTAAGTAAAACATATTTTTAAAATAACATGTACATATTGTTCAAGTAAGGTTTGACAGTTGTGAAGAAGCTGTTGTCTGCTGTAGCAGCATTGTCGGGTGTGTAACGGATATTCAGCTCATATGGACTGGTTTACTCCAAGTTAAGAAACAGGCTTGGAACTGATAAGGCTGCAAAACTTGTCAAAACATTAAATGTGAAATGAACTGTCACATATCATGTCTTTCTGGAAATCACCAAAAGTGCATATTATCATAAACCTATTACTGTGTTACATATTAATGTTTTGAATGTATTATCATATTGTGAGGAATAATATAAAAGTAGTATGTGATATCTGAGAATTCTGGCTGTATGTTCAACAAAGGTCAATATTTGTTGGAATATCGAAATATTGTATGTAGTGTATTAATCGTACACAGTAATATTATTAAACTTGAATTATTAATTGTTGTAGAAATATCTACGAAACAAAAACTAAACTGGAACGAGATTGATTTGCACTCATTAACCTTTGACATCTCACTATTTAGCTCATCATCATTCCTAATGTTCACAAGGGCTTTAAAGGGACATTCCTGAGTTTGCTGCGTTGTAAGATGTTTCCGACTAATAAAATAGTTCTACGATTAAACTTACATATTAAATATATTTTCTTGTTTAGAATATCAGTGTCTGTATATTCAATGTGTTTCTGGTCGTCTTAATATTTGTAAGAAGCCCAAACTGAATTCTGTCCTCAAATAATTTCGTACGTATTTTAGAAAATAAAATGAAATTTAACCTAGTACAAATATTAGAACGATCAGAAACACGTTGAATATACAGCCACTAATATTTTATGCAGAAAAATATATTTGATATGTAATTACAATCGTTAAAAAGGCTGTTATAACAGTCGATAACATATTAAAAGTTGCAGGAAACTCAGTATGTCTCTTTAAGCTTTCAAATGCTGTTATGTGTGTATGTACATGCGTGTGTGTGTACGTGCGTGCGAGTATGTGTGTGTGTGCATGTGTGTGTGTATGTGCATATATATGTGTGTGTGTGTGTGTGTGTGTGTGTGTGTGTGTGTGTGTGTGTGTGATTAAACTTCTATATAACACTTCTTTATAATACAAAGTCTATTAGAAAACAGCAAAGTCGAAATTTAAATCTTAGGTAAAAACGAACACCTGATAGTGGATCATGACAGCAATCACGACGTCCCCTAAGACATCCTTTCGATTCTGCCTTGTACAGAGAAAGAAATGTTTTATTTAGCGACGCACTCAACACATTTTATTTACGGTTATATGGCGTCAGACATATGCTTGGGGACCACACAGATTTTGAGAGGAAACCCGCTGTCGCCACTACATGGACTACTCTTTCCGATTAGCAGCAAGGGATCTTTTATTTGCGCTTCCCACAGGCAGGATAGCACAAACCATGGCCTTTGTTGAACCAGTTATGGATCACTGGTCGGTGCAAGTGGTTTACACCTACCCATTGAGCCTTACGGAACACTCACTCAGGGTTTGGAGTCGGTATCTGGATTAAAAATCCCATGCCTCGACTGGGATCCGAACCCAGTACCTACCAGCCTGTAGACCGATGGCCTAACCACGACGCCACCGAGGCCGGTATGCCTTGTACAGAGATACGATTTTGATCACGAAATACGGTTTTGTCATTCAGATTTAACAAAGGCTTCAGACATTAACTACATGCTATGTTTGTAGACTAGACGTTATTAAAATCCCTAAGTCTATGTAGGTGAAAAGAGTATATACATGACATTTTATCTGGACCTGTAGAGGTGAAAATAGTAAAACAGAAAGAAATAGCCTATCTACCATACCTATTTTATTCCCCGTGCTTTTTCTAAAACATAATGTTTAGTCCTAAAAAGACTGTGAACGTTTCTGCTGGCAACTGCGAAAAGTACTAACCGTATATCCCGCTAAAGAGGACACCTTGTAAAACACACACCCATAGGCGTACGGGCTCCCAGCTTTTGGCCGAATTAAACGAAACTGCCCGAATCTTGATAACAATATTTATTGATATTAACATTACTGCTAAACAGCTATATAGGGTTGCAAACGAATCAAAACGCATTTTTACATGGACTGCAATTTACAACTAATTTTGAGGTGGGATGATGGTAAAAAGGTCTAAGTTGAACGTTTTTTGCCTGTATATCTCTGTCGTTTTTGCCCGAATTTGAGTATTTGCTCCAGTTGCCCCTGCATCTCCGTCTCATACGCTTATACATGTGAACACTTGTGTTCTATGAAATCTGAATGACAAAACCGTTTATCCATGATCAAAACCGTGTTTGTGCACAATGCAGTCAAAGAGTCATTTGGAAAATAGTGGTTGATTCTATGAATCTCTATCTAGTACCTCGTCTATAGGTGGACAGCCACTCCAGAGGAGACCCTTTACTGGCAATAGATCCTTCCTGCACCGCTCAAAGCCAGCTTCAAATATTTGTTATTGAACCCCTATAAAAATGATCTTGGAATACACGGTCACATGTATTAATGGGTGGTCTGTACTCACAAACTGTCAAACTATATACTTTAAATGTTATATGCATCCAGTGCCCTAAAGAGGGGAGGTGGGTGAGAATTAAAAATTGTCTTGAAAACACGAAGTAAAATTAAAACATTAGGGATAAGTATAGCCCCAATCTGTTGGTGAGACACAATCAATAGATATAACGGAAACATAACTTTACATTAATAATTGAGTTCGGTCTCTCTCTCTTTCTCTCTCTCTCTCTCTCTCTCTCTCTCTCTCTCTCTCTCTCTCTCTCTCTCTCTCTCTCTCTCTCTCTCTCTCTCTCTCTCTCTCTCTCTCTCTCTCTCTCTCTCTCTCTCTCTCTCTCTCTCTCTCTCTCTGGTCTATGCTGGGTGTGGCGCAGTGCATTTTGGTGTATATAAGATAGGTAGTACATGATGTAGGTTCAATCTGTGCCGTTCTACGCCCTTGACATATACCTAGGGGTTGATATTGGTAACATTTTTAGATATATTATTGTATCTGGTATTCACTTTAATCGTTGGTATGTCTTGAGGTAAAAATCTGAGATATGCTTCCGACAAGATAAATTAAAAAGTGAAAAAGATTTCTTGCATCCACACCTATTGTCTTAAATATACAGACACTTAGGCCCATATTTATAAAGGTGTTTTAACATAAAAACGTGTTTCAAAAAGATAAAACAATGTTTTAAGAAAAATCAATATTTACAAATATGTTTTAACTTTAAAGCACTGCTACTAAAACATGTTTTTACATCCATATTTATAAAAGTATTTTAATGTTAAAACATGTTTTAAAATATCCTAAAACACGTTTTAGTTAAAACAATGAAGAGGTATGTCTAACTCAATCACGTGTTTGGACATGAAACATGGACGTACTCCGACAACTACAACATCTTCAACGTGTTCAGGATATTAACTACAACCGTGCAATAAGACGAGAGCGTGTTTTCAGAGATCGT
>NC_054701.1:35427094-35464594 GCF_016097555.1 Gigantopelta aegis | reverse complement strand
TTGATAACACATATCGGCCTCGGTGGGGTCGTGGTTAGGCCATCGATCTACAGGCTGGTAGGTAATGGGTTCGGATCCCAGTCGAGGCATGGGACTTTTTATCCAGATACCGACTCCAAACCCTAAGTGAGTGCTTCGCAAGGCTCAATGGGTAGGTGTAAACCACTTGCACCGACCAGTGATCCATTACTGGTTCAACAAAGGCCATGGTTTGTGCTATCCTGCCTGTGGGAAGCGCAACTAAAAGATCCCTTGCTGTTAATCGGAAAGAGTAGCCCATGTAGTGGCGACAGTGGGTTTCCTCTCAAAATCTGTGTGGTCCTTAACCATATGTCTGACGCCATATAACCTTAAATAAAATGTGTTGAACATGTTTATTGCATAAAGTATTACATAACACTTATAGCAAACATACAATGAAAAACACAAATTAAATGTAGAGTCAGTGACTCAGTAAGTAAGAAGGCTAGTTGAAGAACATACATGAAAGTATAAAGCTGTGAGGAATAGATAAGAAACCAATTATAACAATAACTGGCGTCTCTGCACAGCAAGATGTACATATTTTGCTAAATTAATAACCATTTTAGGGGTATCACAAGACATTAGCCTATAAAACGTTTGGATATTTGGCCATCTATTGTAAATCTTACTTAAATACTGTTGTCTTAAATCCCTATACATTGGGCAAACTAACACAAAGTGGTATTCATCTTCTATAACTTTCATATTACATAATATACAAAATCTCTGATCATAAGGTATATTACGATATCGACCCGTTTCGCATAATAGACTATGAGAGGATAATCGTAATCTTGTTAGTGAGCGTTTTAATTGTTGTGATGAAATATAAGATAAATATTTTTCACACTCAAAACTTTGTTTGAACTTATTATAATGTTTTAATTTAGAAATAAAATGACGTTGATCGTTCCATTCTTGTAAGTATTGATCCATTATCCGTTGTTTAATATAAGGTAAGTAAGGCAACACTTGATCTTGACTCCACCAGACATCTGACAGACCAAGACTATCCAACAGACATTTAACACCATACGCCCAGTTCAATCCGTTATATGAAATATTATTATTTGCGTCTACTCTTAAAATATTGTAAACCTCATATAAAATGGAGTTTCTATTCGAAACTATCTTTAACCAATATTTAATAATTCTTTCATATCTGCTAATAAACATTGGCATACGACCCAGCTCACTATATACAGAGACACTGGGTATTGTCTTTTTAACTGATAAGACATATTTACAATATTTCAGATGCACACGCTCTACATCAGGGGCTTTATAATAATCAAATAAAACATTCTTCTGAACAATATTAACGTTAATGTTTTCAAAAATGTTAAACAGCTTAAACATAGATGTAAACCACATTCAGATATTTTCTTTTGCATTAGATTACATCTGCCATTAGAATGAAAATCAACACCAAGGTAGCAGAATGAGTTAACAATGTCGACTTTTACACCATTATACAAAACGTTAGGCAACTGTTTTGGATGTCGACCTTTACTGAATACTATTATTTTAGTTTTGTTGGTGTTAATGTAATGAACCATGTTTTTATCCATTTAACTTTTCTGTCCTAGTTTCTTTTTTTAGTTGTAATTTTATTTTGTTATATTCTCTATTTCTTCTGTATTAACTATACTAATCACTGTTTACTAACTGAATAATACTGCTGGGATAAAAACATGGAATTCATTGTTATTAAGATAAAATTTTAAGTAGGGTAATATTTAAAGGTTTTACGGTAATTTAACAGGAAGTAAAATATATATATGTTTATTTGTATTTTCTTTTAATTAATTTTTTAATTTTGTTAGTTGGATACACTATTGTAGTAATAATAGAATATTTTGGTGAATTTTAGGCGTAATTGTTATGGGTAATAATTTTTATATGATTGTTTATTTGGGATGAACCAATGAGATACGATTTCGTCCTCGTGTTGTCCGTGTGGTCAAACTTGGAACTTTACTTTCTGATGTGTTTTCATAGGGTCAACACGTAAGTTATTATGGTTTGGGTAAAATTAATGTTTTAGGGGGTGTTAAAGCCTAGATTTTAGAGTTTCTTTCTCTCTCTCTCTCCGTTTCCATATGCTTTATTACTGGCTATGGGGTTAATCGTTGTACATTGTTAGTAAAAGAATTGTTGTCATTTTGTTGGTTGTGCATGGGGGTGCACGCCATTTATTTTTCTTGGAAATATTATTTCTAAACATGCAGACAAATTTTAGTTATTTGTTTTCCGATATGTTTATTTGAGGTTTGGGAGGTGTAGTGAACTCCGTGATAATTCGGCTTTCAAACCAATTGTTGAATTTCTATGTGGGATATTCACATTTGCAATAGGGGCTGTTGCGGAAATTAATTGTAACATGGAAGAATTGTAGTTTTGGGATTTTGGTGTAAATCATCTTTCAAATCAAATTGATAGTTTCCGATAGGGACTAATTTATTTGTAATAGGAGTTGTAGCCTAAATTACCGATATTATAAGTTTTCATGTAGACCGGTGTTTTATTTGGTATGGAACTTTCAAATAAGTATATTTGTCGGAAATCTCAGGGTAATATTATTGTATAACTTGTCAAATGTCCACAGTATTTTGTTAAGAGCTCTTTGTCTTTGTGTTGAATAAATGTTTTAAAATTGTTGTGTTTTGGTTAACCTTGTGGCAGGTCGTTAGATTACTGGACAGACCATTATTATAAAATGTATTAAGTTGTAGAACCTTTTGGAAGTCCACAACCGAAAGGGGTGGCCGGACCTGGCGTGGGAATTTATCCTTTTTGTAAACACCGAGTCACATGATTTCAAGTGAACTCTGGGTTTCGTTTCATTGGCGCTGTGAGTAGGGTTAAATTGTTAAATGAGTAGTCTGTTCAGGGTTTTTTTTTAATAAATAGATTTGAAATAAGCAAAAAGAACAAAAATTAATTTGAACTAATTGGAAAAATTTGGTTTAAAAAAAAAAAAAAAAAAAAAAAAAAATTCTATATAGGATGGCAAGAAATTTGATGAATGAGATATTGGAAATGGAGAGAGAGATAGAACAATCAACGAGGTTACTTAGACAAAGAATTAGGGATAGAAATAATGTTGAGGAAACTAGTGTTGGCCCAACCAGAGATACTCAATATGTTGGGGTAGATAATAATGGTTTGTATGAACCAACTTTGACTACTATTCCTGAGACACCTATGACATATAGACACATACATGAGGGGAATAGGACAGTACCTGTGGCTCGTACTGAAAAACCAATAGTTATGCCAGATGTTTATTCGGGGCAGTCTAGTTTCAGGAACTGGCTCACTCAATTTGAAATGTGTAAAGAAATTAATCAGTGGTCTGAAGAACAATCTTGCCAGTTTCTAGCAGTTCAATTGAGGGGTAATGCTTTGCAGGTATTTACTGATTTGGGTGTCAGTGATAGAAAGAATTATTGTAACATTGTTACCGCCTTGTTGAATCGTTTTGATCCAGAAAGAGATATTGGGGTATACTGGGCACAGTTAAAAAACAGGACCCGACGGAAGGGTGAATCTTTAACTGAGCTAGCTAGTGGGATTACTAGATTAGTGACAAAGGTTTATCCTCATGCCGATGCCCGTACCAGAAATGAGATATTTGTTCAACATTTCATTGATGTTATTGATAACAGGGACATTAGAAAACAACTGAGAAGAGAAAAACCGCGAGACTTGGATGAGGCTTTAAAGATTGCACTCAATGAAGAGTTATTTAAGATTGGATGGGGAAAGTTCTAAAGTAAATACGGTGGTAAATGAACCAGAGTATTCAGCTTCTGACTTAAAAAAACTGCAGTCTAAAATATTAGATTTGGAAAGACGATTGGAAATAAAGGAAAGTTCTTCCAATTCAAATGGTTTTTCGGCAACTCAGGATGGTTATCAACCTAGACATAGAGTATATAATGAGGTTAAGTATCAGGAGCCAACTGGTGGGAGATCTAATGTGGCATGGGGAGTCTCAGGAATGAGTCCAGATTTTAAAGGTACCTGTTACAAATGTAATAGACATGGTCATAAACAGAGTAGCTGCCCTTTACACTAGAAGAGATCAAGATTAGGGGCACTAAGGTGCCACATGTTACAATAGTTATTCAAGCTATTAAGTAAATTGTGTAGGCCTTTGGCCGATTTCGACATAAGAATAGTATCATCAGCATACAACAAGGTAAAACGTGTCAAATATCTAAACTGTACAGGATCAGCTTCACTGATATCCATAGAACTAACAAAATCATTAATAAACAGTAAAAATAAAAGTGGCGACAGTGGTTCTCCCTGTTTTACACCGACAAATGACTGAATTGCTGGTGACAGTGTTTTATTATATTTAACGAACAGTTGTACGTTATCATACATTGCTTTAATGGATCTGACAATCTTGTAACTGGCACCATATTTTTAAAGTTTCAACCACAAATAATTTCTGTTGATACGATCAAAAGCCTTAGTGTAATCGATAAAAGCACAATACAGTTTGTCCTTGTTATTAAGATATTTGCTAATAACAAAATATAAAATAAAAATACAAACTGTCGTTGATTTACCAGGTTGAAATCCAAATTGTTCGTTATGAAGTAAGTTCGTTTTGACAGACCATAATTCCAGACGTTCCTTTAGTATAACAGAATATATCTTTGCTATAACATTCACCAATACGATACCTCGATAGTTATTTACATCAAGTTTTTGGTACAGGTACAATTGTACACTTCGACCATTCTGCAGGGTAAAAACCTGACGAAAATATGACATTGAATAAATCACATAAAATACTATTAAAAATATCATCATTAAACTTAAAGACTTCTGCCATAGCACCGTCTAAACCTGGACTAGTATCACATTTCAGACGTTTAACTGCATTCCTAACTTCTCCTAATGTAATATTTTTGTCTAGTTCTGATACATAAATATTTTCATCTATCACAAAATCTTCACTGGGAGCGTGTTGAGTGCGTCGTTAAATAAAATAGTTCTTTCTTTCTTTCTGATAACACATAGTAATGCCAAAGTTATCATGCTAGCAACGGAGGTGTTATCGGGCAGTAACGTAATTACACTTCGAATTATCGGAAAGGAGTTACTGGATCACAGGAAGAAAAGTTGCATGATATAGTCTGCTCTTTACTTGTATAATTTTAACATAGCTGATATATTGTCGAGTTGGAGGTGAAACCAGACTTGAGGAGCGCGGTATATGCCGGGTATCTCAGCGCTAGAGCCCTCGCCTGATAAGAGATAGGTTCTAGGATCGAGCACCCTCCGAGGACCCGTCGTGTTTTACTCTCTCAACCAATGACTCTTCACTGACATATCCATTAACAGCAAGGGTTCTTTTATATGTACAAGGCAGCAAAAACCACGTATTTGATATTCCAATCGTGGGGCACTGTTTGGGAAGGGAAAAACAATCAGAAAATAGGTCTACCGCAGTGTTTCGGTTTTACAACCTACGCACCTCAAGACGGCCCTCTACCGACTCGGCGGCAACGTTTTGTCTTCCTTACTATCTAGTCTAAGTTCCACAATAGCTATATCTATAGCTAAAGTGCTAACGTGTTGTTAAATAAATATTGTTTTCTTTTGTATTCTTGAACATAGTTCAGCAGTAATAAACCAAAAACACTAAGATAATGAAAATAACGTCAATAAGAAAAGAAAGAAAAGTTTATTTCGTTGTTTTAGTCGATCACAATTGGATTTCTAATAAAAACTACGTATTCGATTTTATATTTTATATTTTAGCAGGTATCTCCAAAATTAAGTCGAGAACAGTATACGTTATTTGACATATATCATCAATTCTATTACATTAATTTCAATAAGTGCTCGTGTTTGCGCGCATGCGTGTGCGCGTGTGTGTCTGTGTGCGTACATTCCATTATAAAGAAATTTAATGAATACCATATTATTCTTAAATAAATAACATTTAATATTAAAGTTTAAAACGTCAACAAACTGTGGAGGTTTTTTTAAATTATGTTTTATTATTTTAAAAATGGCTTCGGATGGTTCGTTGACAAAGCCCTGTGTCCCCCAGGTGTGTGTGTGTGTGTGTGTGTGTGTGTGTGTGTGTGTGTGTGTGTGTGTGTGTGTGTGTGTGTGTGTGTGTGTGTGTGTGTGTGTGTGTGTGGTACATCAGTACATATATCGGATTAGATATATTTCATTCAAGTTATCATTCTTGATAAAGTATTGCTCACAGATGAATTCAAATATACCATATATATATCTACATTATATTAAACATAAAATACATCAGTGCTATAAATAGACATTCGAGAATAACAGAGTTCTGACATGATTAATAGTAATAAACACACCTGAATATATACTAAAAATAAAATATATTAATCATTACATAATATTTCTGATTAACAATAGGATATTAATGACATAATATACTAGTATTAATAAACAATAACACAATAAATGTTATATCCAGTGAGAAGTTATTCGGCTACAAAAACATCTAAAAGTCATGTGGAAAAGTGTCCATGAAATAGTGTTTTCAGTACCACGGCTACAATATATGGTCATGGCATTTGAATTGTTTTATTGGTTCTACTGTTGTTGTCCATTAGTTATGCACTGCATTCCAGATCTGAAATAATTGATACATGCAATCAGTACATTATAGATATATCAAACGGTTTGTCCCCCTTTCCCGAAAAAAAACCCCAGGTTAGTAAATTAAAAAGAATGCAATCAGTACATTATAGATATATTAAACTGGTTGCCCCCCCCCCCCCCCCCCCCCGAAACAAACAGGTTAGTAAATTAAAAACAAGCATAAATAAAAAGAAAATTAATGTGTGCTTCCATCGTACCTACATACAATGTCAAACATTCAGTCATATCCAGCACTTTCACGTTAAAAATGTCCTACAATTAAATTAGCGCCCTGCCCTGTCCAAATCGTAGCTAGAAAACTGATATGTCATGAACACATAATATATTTATGTCATCATTAAAACTCGTCAATGAAGCTATAGTTAAATAAATACACCATTTAAGTCTTTAATTTTAAAACACATTTACACACACACACACACACACACACACATAGTCACACACACACACACACACTCTCTCTCTCTCTCTCTCTCTCTCTCTCTCTCTCTCACACACACAAACCACACACACACTCTCCCCCCCTCTCTCTCTCTCTCTCTCTCTCTCTCTCTCTCTCTCTCTCTCACACACACACACACAGACACACCCATTCATCTCTCTCTCTCTCTCTCTCTCTCTCTCTCTCTCTCTCTCTCACACACACACACACACACACACACACACCCATTCATTCTCTCTCTCTCTCTCTCTCTCTCTCTCTCTCTCTCTCTCTCTCTCTCTCTCTCTCTCTCTCTCTCTCTCTCTCTCTCTCTCTGACACATATACATGCACACATTTCCCCAGACAGTACATACATGTAACATGACCATGACCTTTGATGTACCAGTCGTCGGGCATTGATTGAGGTAAGGGGCGGTACGTAGCTCAGTGGTCAAGTGCTCGCTTGATGTGCGGTCGGTCTGAGATAGATCCCCGTCGGTGGACCCATTGGGCTATTTCTCGTTCCAACCAGTGCACCACGACTGGTATATTAAAGGTCGTGGTATGTGCTATCCTGTCTGTGGGATGGTGCATATGAAAGATCCCTTGCTATTAATGGAAAAATGTAGCGGGTTTCCTCTCAGATTATGTCAAAATTACTAATTGTGTGACATCCAATAGCCGATGATTAATAAATCAATGTGCTCTAGTGGTGTCGTTAAACAAAACAAACTTTTTTTTTTATAGAGGCAATATAAAACAATGTTCCATCGAGAGCAATCGATCCTGCGATCAATCGCACCTCAGGCGAAGGCTCTACCTCTGAGTTAAACATTAATGTTTGTTTTGTTTAATGACACCACTAGATCACACTGATTTATTAATCATCGGCTACAAGATGTCAGACATTTGGTAATTTTGACAATAGTCTTAGAGAGGAATCCTGCTACATTTTCTCCATTCAAGGTCAAGGTCAAAGGGTTTTACGTGCACGTTCAGAGCAAGCTGTTGTAGCGCACGCCTGTCGTGGGCACAGTTGCCGGCCTTGGCCGGCCTCTCTGTCCAAGACAGGAAAGGTGGGGGGGGGGGGGGGGAGGAGAAGGACCGTCTGCACTGGCAGGTGCATTTCTCCATTAGTATCAAGGGATCTTTTATATGCACCATCCCATACACTGGATGGCACATACCACGGCCTTTGGTGTACCAGTCGTGGTACACTGAATGGAGCTAGAAATAGCCCAATGGGCCTACCGACAGGAATCGATCCCAGATCGACCGCGATCACTGGGCTACGTCCCAATTAAACGCAGATAATTTAGAAAAGGTACAACTAGAAGCTGCAAGGGTAATCACTGGCATGCCTAAATTTGCTTCACGTAATTCGCTATATATTGAAACTGGTCTTACAACACTTAGTGAAAGGAGAAAAACAAAAAAAACTGTGTACAATGTTTAAAATAATGAAAGGAATGACTCCCGATTTCTTAACTAATTGTATTCCACAAAGATTAGAAGAAAGAGTTCCTTATTTGTTAAGAAATCGGGAGGACATATCTACACCTTTTGCTAGAACCTGCTTATTAAAATCATGATTTATTTATTCAGTAATTGATTTATGGAATAATTTAAGCCTAGCAATTAAAAAGTGTGAAACAATAATCGTTTAAAAAAAGCAGTAACACCAGTGGTAAATAAAGTTCCATATTATTTTTCCTGTGGAAAAAGAATAGAACATATATTGCATACTAGATTACGACATGGATGTAGCTATTTAAACGCCGATTTGTACAGATGTGGACTTACCACAGACCCTTCGTGTAACTGTGGATACAGATTAGAAAACAATATCCATTTTTTCTTACAATGTAAACAATATGAACAGAGACTGATTCTATGTAATTCCTTACAGCTTTTTCAACCAATAGATTTACAATTACTGTTATATGGTAGAAGCACATTAAGCGATGCCAATAATAAAGAAATATTTACTTATGTTCAAATATATATTTAAAAAAACTCATCGTTTTGATTAATAAAGTATTATTTAAATTACCATAAGGATTATTTGTAAATGTGATAGCGAATTTAACTGCATGTGATGTACTATTTGTGTAATATTTTGTATCGTATTTGTTTTTCTTTCCTTCACATTCTTTTGTATATAATACATTTCCTTACACTGGTTATCCTTGAATGTATACATGTAGTTTATATTTACAGCTATGTAATATAGGTCGCCAAATATATAGTATATTGTATGAATATAGAAGAGGGTCTCGTAAGTTCTCAAACTTGTGCCCAATTCTTTTGTTCTTTGTACAATAAAATATGTTTCCATAAAAACACTCTACCTTTGAGCTACAACCTATCTTCCACCGACGGGAATCGATCCCAGACCGAGCGCGATCACTGGGCTACGTCCTAACACTCTACCTTTGAGCTACAACCTATCTTCCACCGACGGGAATCGATCCCAGACCGAGCGCGATCACTGGGCTACGTCCTAACACTCTACCTTTGAGCTACAACCTATCTTCCACCGACGGGAATCGATCCCAGACCGAGCGCGATCACTGGGCTACGTCCTAACACTCTACCTTTGAGCTACAACCTATCTTCATGTATATGTATATGGAATGATTCGTGTGTGTTACCTTTCCTTCTTGCAGAAGTTTGGTGACGGCGTCGATATCTGGTGCCATGTAACGATCGACATCCCAGGGTCTGGAAAACAGAAATAATTAAAGGAATTTGTCTTTAACCATATAGTCCATTTAAAAAGTATGGCCAAGGCGAACAAGCATTCTGAGAGTACTGCTAAATAAATACATGCCCCCTACCAGAACCAAACATTTTTCGAATCTCCTGAGTTCAAGGGCCATAGGGGTAAGTTGTTATGAAAGTCAAACTTGGACAGTAGCAGTTAAGCTATACACAAAATTGAAGCTCAATATATTGAGGCATTGCGAAAACAAATTCTGGAAAACACATTTTAGCTATCTCCTAAGATCAAAAGCCATAACTCTGTGAAAAATGGGTAATTCACTGTGAAAGTCACATTTAATCTGTAACAGTACATGATAAAGTTAACTTTAAAAATTCAGTTCAATACTTGGAGTTCTTGCGAAACAAACGTCCAGAAAACTATATGTGGGACAGACGGACAGACAGAAGGATGGAGATGAAACCTATAGGCCCCTCCGGTTGGACCGGTAGGGGACGAAAAGGTGTCCTTTTAGGTTAAACATTGTTGTCTTTTACGTGTGCGTTAAATGTATGTTAATGCTAAGACTCATTAAACAAAATATTGAGACCCCTCACCCTAACAAAATACACACACACACACACAGACACACAAACACAGAGAGAGAGAGAGAGCAGAGAGAGAGGAGAGAGAGAGAGGAGAGAGAGAGAGAGAGAGACGCCGACACACATATACACACAGGGAAACACAGACAGGAAGACACACACACACACACACACACACAGACACACACACACACACACAGATACATATACACCTACACACACATACACACACACAGGGAGACACAGAGACACACAGACACCACAGAACACACACACACACACAGGGAAAAACACACACACCACACACACATCAACACACACACACACACATATACACCGTTCTGATAGATGGGGAGACACCTACACACATACAGTGGTCACAGGGAGACACATGCACACACATATACACCTACACACATACACACAGACATAAAACCACACACACACATACACACATAGGAAGACACACATAGGAAGACACACACATATACACACGCATACACACAGACACTACCCCCCCCCCCCCAACAAACCACAACACAACAACAACAACCGACGACAACAGTAACTACGGTGCATACTTAGCCACCGTTCTGACGAGTTGGAAGACTCGTTCCAGTGGCGCAGTGGTCTTGAGGGGTCGATGCAAGTCCAGAGCCTGGCACGCACCGAGCAGCTCAATAGCCAGCACTGTAAAGCGAAACAAGAAAGAGAGAAAATAATCAATCCTGGTTGCCATAAAATCTGTACTGTACATAGATCGACGCAGATGCTGTGACGTAGTCGTTAAGCCATCGGGCTTAATGCTGATATGTACAGGGTTCGCACCGCGCTGTCGGCTTCCAACCAGAGCCAGTGTTAAAGGGACATTCCTGAGTTTGCTGCAATTTTTGAGATGTTATCGACTAATAGAGACTGTTTAACGATTGTAATTACATATCAAATATATGTTTCTGCATAAAATATTAGTGGCTGTATATTAAACGTGTTTCTGATCGTTCTAATATTTGTACTAGGTTAAATTTCATTTCAGTTCCTAAAATATTATTTTTTGTACGTACGAAATTATTTGAAGTTTGGGCTTCTTACAAATATTAAAGACGACCAGAAACACATTGAATATACAGACACTGATATTCTAAACAAGAAAATATAGTTAATATGTAAGTTTAATCGTAGAAATATTGTATTAGTCGGAAACATCTTACAATGCAGCAAACTGAGGAATGTCCCTTTAATGGCTCACCCGGGAGATGTAAGGTCATTACTCCGACATCTCTTTCACTAACAACCAACCATTAACCACTGTCCTGGACAGATAGCCCAGGTAGCTATTTAAAAACGAAACACTGTTTTTGTTTAACGACACCACTAGAGCACATTGATTTATTATTAATCATCGGCTATTGGATGTCAAAAATATATGGTCATTTTGACACAGTCATAGAGATGACATCCGCTACATTTTTCCATTAGTAATAAGGGATCTTTTATATGCACATTCCCACAGACACGATAGCACATACCACGGCCTTTGATATACCAGTCGTGGTGCACTGGCTAGAGCGAGAAATCCCAGGTAGCTAAGGTGTGTGCTTAGGATAGCATATTTGCAGGGCCGTACCCTCCGGGTGGCAGGCGGGCAGTTGTCCCCCCCCCCCCCCCCGAGAATCTCACCTTTTTTTACTCCAGAAAATAGCATACACATCTCAGGGTTTAATTTTTTATAGTGTTTCATTTTTTAAATAAAAAGTGGTGCCCCCTCCCCAGGATTTTGATCAGGTTACGGCCCTGATTTGGCCTTTATTTGGATATAAGCATGAAACCAAATTAAAATGGAATTAAATTAAAATGAAAGCACAACAGCCATGTAGTTTTTTATTTATTAAAACAAAAGCGGCGAAAACAAAAACAATTTTCTTTTTTATATAAAGCTTTACTATATACATATAAAAACTGAAAAACAGACTATAACACTCGTATAGCCTCATTAAATGTGTAACCACAAGTGGCAGGTGTAACTATAACAATGTACATTTAAGGAAAGGTGTGACATACGTGTAACCACAACCGACATGTGTGATTATAATAATGTACCTTTAAAGTGACAGATCCTAGTTTTTAAAGGGAAATACCCTAGTTTCTAAAGGGACATACCCTAATTTTTAAACACTAAGGTATATTTTTTACTATTAGAGCCGTTTTTGGTAATTGAAATCATACTTTACGTAGATTTTATTGTTTAGATTATCCATTTCCGTACAATCGAAGTGTTTTTGGTCATCCTGGTATTTTTTATATCACAAAATGCATTTCTCGTATTTTTAAAAACGCACGTGCGTCTGAGAAGTAACAGTGATGAAGTCGAATTTTAGTCTATTTTTAGAGGGTATTTCACCGTTTCAAAGTCACAGACTCATGTTTCAATCAATTGTAACTTTATCCAAATGTTTTACAGGTTTGTAGATTAACTAAACTTAGTGTGCATTTTCATGGGCTGAAACTAGGGTCTGTCCCTTTAAGCACCACAACGTGGTGCTGTCGGGTTTCTTCCTGTAGTGTGTGCATATTATTGGTTAATATGTCAAATATCTGTTATCGGCGAACTAAAAAGTTACCAATATAATCACAGGCGTACGGGCTCCCATTTTTGTATGGGAGCAGGCTGCTTTTTGCCCGAATTAAACGAAAATGCCCGAATCTGGATAACAACATTTATTCATATTAGCATTACTACTACACAGCTATATAGGGTTGCAAACGAATCATTGCGCATTTTCCCATGGATTATAATTAATTTTGAGGGTAGAATGATGGAAATACGTGGTAAAAAGGTCTCAGTTTAGCACATTTTCCCCGAATTTGAGGTTTTGCTAGAGCACTAGGAGAGGGGCAGTTGGCCAAACCCGCCCCCTGTCCCACCTCCCTCCGTGTCGTACGCTTCTGAATGTAATGGTATTTAACGTCAAACACAGGGTTATTGTTGTATTAGAGCGGGAATCTTTGTGTTTTCGTGTTTTCGTGTTTTCGCTATGGGGTTATCTCTGACGGCAAAGGCAGATAGGGATCATGACCGTCCAAATGTCCGTCTAGCTCTCGAACAGCAGAGTTCTGAGGTTACTAGGTCCGGGTCATTTGCCCCCCCCCCCCCCCCCCGGGACATTTGTCCCCAGGACATTCGCCCCCCCCCCCCCCCCCCCCGACATTTGACCATTAGGTCATTTACCCCCTCGGTCATTTGACCCTTTTAATATGAAACAACAGTAATACAACCTCGGTTACTAGTGATAATTTCCATATTGAGGAGATTAGTGATTTTCTTAATATCTGACTGGGACCCCATGTTAATAGGGAATTTTGTCATCCTAGATTAATTGCAGTGTTTACCTTGTTCCACATGCTCCACGACCTGAAGAGCCTTCCTAGCTGCGAAACCGCCCATGGACACGTGGTCTTCAGATCCCGCGCTCGTAGTCAGGGAGTCGACTGATGCAGGGTGACACAGCACTTTGTTTTCAGACACTGTCAAACAATACGGATGTCTAGGATCAAGGCATGAAAATGACGGTGTATACTTGGTTGCTTGATTTCATTTCAACTTATTTTCGTGCTTATATCCAATTAAAGTTGAAGCACGCTGTCTTGGACACACACCTCAGCTATCTGGGCTGTCTGTCCAGGACAGTGGGTTAGTGGTTAGTGAGAGAGAAGAGGGTGTAGTGGCTTTACACCTTCCCGTTGAGCCCTTGAGAACTCGCTCTGGGTTGGAGCCAGTACCCCCCCCCCCCCCCCCCCCCCCCCATACACATACATGAGGACGAAAATGTACAGTTTTGTTATATTCTATTAACATAAATATTAAAATGTGGTTTGTCTTCTCCACACCCCAACTAGAGACTTTGCCTTCTCAGCAGAGATTGTGCCCCTCCAAATACCGCTCCTGTGGGCCAGGGGCCAATTTTACTGAACATCATAAGTTTACGTCTGCGGGCATACATTTACACGTGTTTGGCATCTATTACACACATAAAATTATATCATTACGGAAGATGGACCATTTTAATGACGAAGGAAAATGAAATGTGTGTATTTAAAACTATATTTGTTCTACTATAATGGTAATAAAAATTGTGTTTTAGTCGTACATTTACGTTTACGTGCAAAACTAGGCTTACGATGTTTTGTGAAAATGGGCCCTAATATTCACTACCTTTTCAATGGTATGACATTTTCTGACATTACATTCCGTAGTATGCATTAAAATGAAAATGTTACCATCAATAGAATATACCGGTATTGTACGCATTTTCAAATTTCTGAGTTGTATTCTTTTCCGCTATTCAGTTTTAAAGGTGAGACTTGTTAATGAATCACTCGATATACGTACCTTTATTAACAAAAGAAAGGAAAGAAACAAAATGGGATCCGTATCTTACCCAAGCCGGCTGCTGTGCAGTGGGCGATCATGAAACCGGAGTTTAGTCCGCCTTCCTTCACAAGGAAAGCTGGCAGGTCGCTGAGCGCTGTAAACAGAAATGTTATTGGTCAGTACAGTTCATGTCAATACATTATTTCAGTATTTAAAAAGAAATCATTAAACAAATTTAGGTGAGAGATAAAACTTACAGTGTGTTTTGTTTAACGACACCACTGGAGCACACGGATTTATTAATCATCTGCTATTGGATGTCACACATTTGGTAATTTTGACATATAGTCTTAGAAAGGAAACTCACAAGGGATCTCTTATATGCATCATCCCACAGACAGTATAGCACATATCACGACCTTTGATATACCAGTCGTGGTGCATTGGCTGGAACAAGAAATAGCCCAAATGGGCCAAGCAGTGTTCGATACCACACCGATCGCGCATAACATGATGCATAACATATTCGGAATTGTTGAATCCAGTATAAGGGGCGTGGCATTTATTTTAAACCATCGGTCTTGATGCTAATAGGTAACGGGTTCTCACTACAGTGCAGGTCCTACTTTTGTGAGTTTTAAAGGGACATACCCTAGTGTTTAAACACTAAGGCATATTTTTTACTATTAGAGCCGTTTTTGATAACTGAAATCATACTTGACTTACATTTTATGGTTTAGATTATCAATTTCCATACATTCGAAGTTTGTTTTTGGTCATCCTGGTGTTTTTAATATCACAAAATGCATTTTTCATATTTTTATAAACGCACGTGCGTTTGAGAAGTAACACTTATAGAGTCGAGTTTTAGTCTACTTTGGAGGGTATTTCATCATTTTAAAGTCACAGACTCATGTTTCACTCAATTGTAACTTTATCCAAATGTGTTACATGTTTGTAGATTAACTAAACGTAGTGTTAAAATTTCACGGGTTGAAACTAGGGTCTGCCCCTTTAACACAGCAACGGGGAAGTGTATCTCACCACTATTATTGACCTATATAGAATTTAACCCGGAACCACATGTACAGTGTTTAACTGTTTACTTTAGAAAATAAACACTAAGCAGAGTTATCAAATCGTCGATTGTGTATGCAATCGTGTCGTTTCTATGTCGCATTTACACAATTTATTTCCTCTTTACACTGTTTTTGGTTTTGGTTTTTTTACATAATTATATGGTTTCTTATAATCATATACTTAACTTTCTGTTTGACACACAACAGCCGATGTGTATTTTTGTGCAGTGTCGTTAAACATACATTCATTCATTCATCCATTCATTCATTCATTATTTGCTTACCCGGATGTACCAGTCTTTCTATACGTCTCTCACTTATGTTGGCCAGCTCGTGGATACCAATGGCAAGGTAATCGAGTGCCTGAAACAAAAATAAGAAATGTGTATGTATGTGCGTGCTTTCGTGCGCGCGTGTTCGTGCGTGCGTGCGTGCGAGTGTATCATTTAATGTGTCTTATTTTGGTTTAATTTTTAATGAGTTCAGTAAGTATAATGACGTACTTAAATACCATATACGAGATTACGTGACGTTTGTATTAGCCCACCAGACATTTTTATTTAGTTTTAAAGTAAATATAGCATTATTATATATGTTTCGTAACTTAAACTGGTGATTACTGTTACAAACATGTAGAGCTAAAAGCGTTCAATTTATTTAAGAATTGACCGCAATTACTTTTTGGTTCATGCAAGTATGAACCGAAAAAACGATGTGCACCTTGTATGTTCCCGCGTACAGGGTCATACAAAAGTCATACTTGCATGAACCAAAAAATAATTGCGGTCAAATCTTATAATTAAATTTATATGCATACTTTAACAACACATAACTGAATTTATTTTGTTTAGCTTTAAATACGCCTGTAGTATTTTTTGTGTAAACTTCATTGATACTTATGTCGCGTAAGAATGCGAACGTTCATTCACTATTATTTGAATCAGGTGATTTTTTGTAAATGACGTCATTTCCTCTAGCTGCTGTGCATTTTTACGGATGTTTTAGTTATATTCGAAGGAATTGACTTATTCGTGTTTAGTTTATATTTTATGAAAGTGAACGAAGGGAACGTGTCTAACATTTATGCTGTCGGTGGAACCGTTTAATTTTCGCCAACAGCTGTTGAACATCAACTTACAAGTACTTTTATCCTGTTCAATTATTTAGTGTTTTGCAAATGTTACGTTTATTTCCTATTCGATATTTGTTTTCTTTGCATTTACATGAAAACAAACCCAAACCCCGACAGGTTTTATATACAAATCATCATATAAAATGCACGAAGTTGACTTAATTCCACTTTTTAAAACTCTCTGTGTCTTTTCAATGCACGTTATTTCTCCTATAAATAACTAAGGTCATTTCCATATCAAAACATTGGGATCTGAGGCTACGTGAAGGCCATTATAGCTTGTTTCACTAAATCAAGGTTATTATTGTTTTGCAGTGTGTAACAGCATTGTCTAATCTTTCCGTTAAACATAGATGTAAACAAACAGAACATGTAACCCTTTCTTGTAGGTGCATTATATTTAATAAATTTTGCTAATGTATTATGTATTTTTATTTTATTATATCAATTATATATTAGCATACTATACCTAACCTAACACAACTGAGGTGTAGCACAGTAATAAACACAAATCACTTCACACACCGCAGGAATGTGCTTTCCAAATTTATAAATAAATTTAATGCAGGGCTGGACCCAGAAGACCAGACAAGTACCGCCAATCACCTGCCGAAATCAGACGCTGCTGATCGAGTTCCTAAACTCTGTTCGGTGACTGGGAAGGGAAAAAGACTTATTATTTGTCATGCTGGCTGTGATAAATATGGATTGATAGATGGCTGTGCATTGATCTTTGAGGCTAAAACAACAGACGAAGACTATCATGGTGAGATGAATCATGAAAATTTCATCAAATGGTTTGAAGAACAACTTATGCCTTCTCTACCAGAACCTTCTGTTATCGTCATGGATAACGCAAGCTACAACAACAAATTAACTGAGATTACACGATGTCCTGCACTAAACGCTAAAAAGGAAGAAATTCAGTCGTGGCTACGAAACAAAAATATACCTTTTGAGAGTAACATGACAAAGCCAGTTCTTTATGAACTTGTGAAAAGTAACAAATGTGCAAAGCAATTTGTTACTGATGATATTGCTGAACGCCATGGGCACTTGTGTCTAAGACTGCCGCCAAGACATTCTGAACTCAATCCGATAGAACTGATCTGGAGTCAAGTCAAAGGGCACATAGCTCGTCATAATGATGGTAAAATGACCACGGTGCGGAGAGAACTTGCATTGAACTCTGTCACACCTACACACTTCTCTGACGCAGTTAAACATGTAATAAAGATCGAAGAAGATTTTAGAAAACAAAATAGTTTTATAAGAAATAAAATACCCCCTGTGATAGTCCCCCTTAACGAAGAAATGAGTTCGTCGACTGATTAAGTTATTTCTCCATACCCATCAGGAGTATTACTTTAATGTATGCATGAACTCTTTAACACCAAAAACAATTTATTTCCATATCATTCACTATCAAACAACCTAACAACCTATAAACTAATTGACTAGAAATGCATATAGACTACACATACATACGAGATAAATGTTTATTTAACGACATACTCAACGCATTTGATATACGTTTATGTGGCGTCAGACAAAACGGTGAAGGAGCATTATGACAGTAAGAAAGAAACTCGCTACCGCCACATGGGCCACTGTTTCCGATAAGCAATTTTGATAAGCAATAAGGGACGTTTTATATGCACCATCCCATAGACAGGATAGCACATACCACAGCCTTTATACATCAGTTGTGGTGCACAGGCTGGAACTAGACACAACCCAATGGGTCCACCATGTGGGATCGATCAGTCGACCTACCATGAGCAAACGCTTTACCTCTGAGCTACGTCCCGCTCCATATACAAAAGAAGCCTTAAGTGGGGTTGGGGTTGTGCAGAGGGTCACATCTCCACCAATCGCATGCATACCATATTCTTCTCTCTCTCTCCCTATAACCATATAACCATAGATTAAAATATGTTGAGTGCGTCGTTACATAAATGACGTCTCTCTCTCTCTCTCTCTCTCTCTCTCTCTCTCTCTCTCTCTCTCTCTCTCTCTCTCTCTCTCTCTCTGTCTGTCTGTCTCTCCCTTCAGCGCGCGCGCTTATGTATTCCACAATATAATTATAATATTTAATACATATTTTTTTTTCAAACTGAGGTTTTGTCACTTGAACTCCCCACCTGAATCCGCGCCTGCTTCATGTTTACAGATATTTTCTTAAATATAGGTCATACTACGATTTGTGCGGATAGGACGATAGAACCGAACATTAGTTTGAAACGCACTATAGAATGATGCTTTTGATATGCAAATGACCTTAGTTATTTATAGGAACAATAACGTGCATTGAAAAGACACATAGATTTTTAAAAAGTGGAATTAAGTCAACTTCGTGCATTTTATATGATGATTTGTATATAAAACCTGTCGGGGTTTGGGTTTGTTTTCATGTAAATGCAAAGAAAACAAATATCGAATAGGAAATAAACGTAACATTTGCAAAAAACTTTGGGTCTAAATAATTGAACAGGATAATAGTAAGTTACAGGTGTGAAGTTTCTTATATGATTAGCGAAGAGGTTGTTTTGTTGTTGTTTTTAAATCAATGCATATAGATCCATATGTCTACTCTGCTATAGCATTTTCCATTAATTTATCGTATCAAATTTGTGTAGCTTTCACGTGTGTTTTCTTCAAAATATCTAAATATAATAGCCAGAATAATCCGGCTTGTTGCACAAAAGTAGTGAGAGTCGGGGGGGAGCGGGGGGGGGGGGGTAGTAGGCGTGGCTTAATTTGTTTTGGAGTTCATCGAGATATGAACCAAAAAAAGTTAGCACCTCTGGACCAATCAGATTACCGTAAAGTGTATAGACGCAAAGAAAATTTAATTATATTATTATAAAATGCTTTTACTAAAGTATATAAAATAACCTTTTTATGTTGTGCTAAGCTTTATTAATATGATATGTATATTTAGAGTTTTCAATGTAAACTGAACAGCAAAAAACCCGTGAATATTATCTTGTTGTTTTTTCGTTTTTGTTTTGTTGGTGGGTTTTTTTGTGGGTTTTTTGTTTGTTTGTTGTTGTTTTGTTTTTTTGTTTTTTGTTTTTTTGTGGGGGGGGTTTTGTGGGTTGGGGGGGGGTAAATTAATATTTTAAATTTCATTTAGAATCTCATTAGTTTTTGTGTCTATTAACATTGTCAATGTTTTATGAACATATTGGGCCCATTTTGATAGTCTGTTTATCGAAATAATTTTATCAATAAATTAATTACTGTAAAATATTCGCGTTTCTTTTTGTTGTTCAAGTATGTGTGAATATTGATATGTTTTACTATTAAAATTACATTCATTACCTTCGATGGATACTCTCCGTGAAAATTCCCGCCAGAGATGATTTTGGCCTCACTTTTATCAGGAAATACCAACTGTTAATGGTTAAGGTATTGTAAACAACAAATATATGGGTTACTATTGCTGAAATAGTACACATCAATTTGACTGATGATTAAAATCAGTATGATAAACATTACGAGTTAAAATGGATACTGGGTTGTCCGTGGCGCTGTTGATTTCCGTGTTAAGAATCCCCTTCACCCAGACGACGGTGTCGAGGGAGATGCCATGTACCTGGGAACACAGAGAACAGCATCGTAACACACGTAAAAAGAAATAAAATTGAATATCAGTGCGTAAACCATGGTACCTGAGAACACAGACAATAGCATCGTAACACGAGAAAACACAACACATAGAAGGAAATGAAACTGCATGTCAAAGTTTAACTTATCTTTAACAGTGCATAGCATAGCGCATAACCTTTATTGACTAAAGTAGTGTCGGAAATAGAATAAAACTGATTTTCGTCGATTATGTCTTTTGTAAATACCTATTTAATGATGTTCTACCTTTACTTTTTTGGGTTCACATTGATGTGCAAGGTGGTGTTTACTCTTGAAATTAAAAGAAAGATGTCCGTAAACAGTAGACTATAACAAATTTTGATCTACATGTGTCAATTTCATTGCGAGGGACCGTCTCTGATGACGGTTTAACCCCCCCCCCACCCCACCCCCAATCCCTCTCCAAAACGAAATATTTGTAAACATGTATAAGTAACTTTTGAGCAAAACTGTCAAGAACCATTCTGAGTGTGTTATCTATTATACCGGTATTAAAGGTACTATTTCAAATTTGCATAATGACAACTATTGCAAATAATTTTTGCTATATTTTTGCATTAGTAGCAAGGGATATTTTATATGCACCATCCCACAGACAGGATAGCATATACCACGGCTTTGATATACCACTCGTGGGCCACTGGCTGGAACGAGAAATAGCCTAATGGGTCCACCGACGGGGATCGATCCTAGACCGACCGTGCATCAAGCAAGCGCTTACCCTCTGGGCTACGTCCCACCCCTCACTTTCATTAACAAAAAGAAGCACATTGATTAATTATTCATCGGCTATTGGATGTCAAACATTTGGTAATTCTGACTCGTAGTCATCAAAGGAAACCCGCTTCATTTGTTATTAATGCAGCAAGGGATCGTTTATATGCATCTTCCCACAGACATGGTAGTACATACCACGGCCTTTAATATACCAGTCGTGGTGCACTGGCTGGAACAAGAAATAGCCCAATGGGACCACCGATGGGGATCGATCCTAGACCGACTGCGCATCAAGCGAGCGCTTTATCTCTGGGCTACGTCCCACTTAGTTTTATTAACAACGTAATACACAGCACACAATGTTTATTGACAATTTAATACATAAATCCCCCACTCCTGTTAACAACAAGTTGAAATACTGTTTACAAATATTTAAATCAAATTATTCAGAGCGAACCTGAGGAATACATCGCAAAGTGTAGGCATCTTGTACTCGCTCTCCGTACTTCTCTGAAACAAGCAAACACACAGACTGTAGATTATCATCATTCACAGTTAGAGAATAGATAGCTTCATGAATAAATATTATATCTTTTCAATATGCCTATTTACTATATACATGGCAATGAAATATATAGATCTACGGAAACCATAAAAGTCATATCCGGTGAAAAGTCATATTTTCACTGTATTTTAGCTACAGTGAAAATATAGAAATCGTATTTACTTTTTTGTAAAAGTGCATGATTAAATTATCTCCCTTTGTCTCGTTTCTTCGTATTTATGTTTAATGATTACCAATGCATCTGATCGTATTTGAAAAATTAAAAAAATGTAATTTAAACAACTGTACCTATTAAAAAGGGATACGAAGTACAATTACGATAAAATATCTAAAACGAATTGAATACGAAGCTAAATAATGATGACACAATGTAGTGTCATCGGGTGTAAGTGTAAGAATTTAACGGCATTCGACTCGTTTTGTTTTTGTGGGAGTTTTTGCACCGCAGTATTATTAAATAAATGTTAATAAAGATCAATTTTATTCAGATTTCTTTTTACATTTTTTTAGCAAAGTTTCATAGGAAGAAATATATCATGACGTTATGTGTTTTCGATAGGATAAGGTAAAGATATTACCAAGAAGCGAAAGATATTGTCAAAAATTAGGAAATATGTATATAATAAATAGACCATTTCATGGTGTTTTTTCCGAATACGATTTTTATGTCAACTCGTGATGTGCGAAAACCATATTTTCACTCATTGCTTCGCAATTCGTGAAAATATGGTTTTCGCACATCACGAGTTGACATAAAAATCGTATTCGAAAAAACCCATGAAATAGCCTCTATTTATTTCCCAAATGGTTTGATGCTGTTTTCATTATTCTCTTTTAATGTCTGAATAAAAGAATTAGTAACTAAGTGTGCCAGTAAAAACAAATGTAACATGGCACTTCGCGAGATCATTCCAGCATATGTTGCCGACAACTTTGCTATCTTCGTGCAACTCATCTGTCTGACGGCCCTATCCAGTCAGCTTGCTAAATTTTGTGGATTTGCGGATTTTATAAGATTTGTTATCTCGTTATTATCTTATTTACGTAAAGATATTTTTTTATGTATGGTATCGTTTATTTTGTACAGGCACGGCGGAAGTAAGTAGACATTGGGGGGGGAGGGGGGGGGGGGGGGCTGACTAGATCGAGGTCACAAAGCAAAGGTTTTAGGGGGTTCAGGGGTAACATTTTAAAACTAGATGTCCTGAAATACAATTTCCTGCATTCTACAAGTAAAATTCATTTCTGCCTTGAGATTTACTATCAATAATATTTTTTGACCCAGCCCCCCTCCCCCCCCCCCCCCCGATCTCCGCCGTGCCTGTTGCAGTTATTTATTACAAATAATTGTACAAACAGCCAAATATCTAAGCTTGTAACTACGATAGAGCACCTTCAAGTCAAGTAGCGTAACCACAGCGCTAGCGCTAAGGTACCGACGACAGTTCAAAAACATGGTATGCATACCTATGATTTCAGAACGATGTACTGGCGGCAGCAGGGCTCGAATCTGTTTAGCGACTTCCATCTGTCCATTGTGAGGTCTAGCCCGGTGAATATCTGTATTCAAATTAAATATACAGAATATGTACTTTGTCTTTTTGTATATTTTATATGCATAAGTAGTGAAAACAAAAGAAAATATTTAAAAATCTATAAAATAATTGAAACAAAGAGAACATGAATAATTAATGTGTAATAAATTGAATTTTGATTGATTGATTAATTACAATGTGATATTACATTTGTATTATATTATTGTCTTTATTATTTCATTGCATTTATATTAATACTATTGTACTATTGTCTCCTGTAAACCCTATCTTGTCACTACAGTTTACGTATCATGTTCCTCTTATGCCGTTGTGTAACGGCCTGGGCGTAATAAAGTTCTGTTCTGTTCTGATTGGCCGATTGACTGGTTGATTGACCGAATGACTGACTCGTTAGGTGGTTCATGGGTTAATTGGTTGGTTGAAAAGTTGATTGGTTTGTTGACCTATTGGTTGAGTGAACGACTTGTTGATTCAATTAATTATGAAGTGATCCTTCCCCAATCGATTAATGCATCCATCCATCCATCCATCCACCTACCCACCCATCCACCTATACTATACATCCATCCATACATCCATTTATTCAACAATTTATTCATTTAGTCACTAACATCCATCCATCCATCCATCCATCCATTTATTCAAGAGTTTATTCATTTAGTCACTAACATCCATCTGCCCATAAAGTATCCATGTATTTCATTTCAACTTATTTTCGTGCTTATATCCAATTAAGGTTCAAGCACAAACCTCAGCTATTTAGGTTGTCTGTCCAGGACAGTGGGTTAATTGTTAGTTGTTTGTGGTTAGAGAGAAGAGGGTGTAGTGGTTAAAACTCGCTCTGGGTGAGAGCCGGTATCGGGCTGCGAACCCTGTACCTAACAAACTTAAGTTCGATGGCTTAAGCACGACACCACCGAGGTTAGTTGTATCCGTTCATTCATGGTTCAGTCAGTAAGATCAGTGAAGGGAGACTACTCACGTTCGTCAAAAGCTTTCGATGTTCCTTTGAGCACCTCCACGGTGAGCGCCGCGATGATGTTTGCCTGGCGAGCAATCAGGTCAGCGCGCTCCACGGCTACATGTAGAAATAATAAAAACACATGTGACGTGCATGTAATACCCTCTGTAACATAATATACCAGCATCAAGAAAATACCTAATATTTTGACTTGTACAGAAAGAAAGAAGTGTTTTATTTAACGACGCACTCAACACATTTTATTTACGGTTATATGGCGTCAGACATATGGTTAAGGACCACATATATTTTGAGAGGAAACCCGCTGTCGCCACTACATGGGCTACTCTTCCGATTGGCAGCAAGGGATCTTTTATTTGCACTTCCCACAGGCAGGATAGCACAAACCATGGCCTTTGTTGAACCAGTTATGGATCACTGGTCGATGCAAGTGGTTTACACCTACCCATTGAGCCTTGCGGAGCACTCACTCAGGGTTTGGAGTCGGTATCTGGATTAAAAATCCCATGCCTCGACTGGGATCCGAACCCAGTACCTACCAGCCTGTAGACCAATGGCCTGCCACGACGCCACCGAGGCCGGTGACTGACTTGTACAGAGGCGAGCAAACCGAGCTCTAGACAACTTCTCATCCTTCAAGAGACATCTAGCTTATTCCGCTCACGAGAACCTGTATCTACTACTACTACTGCTGCTACTACTACTACTGCTGCTGTTGCTACTGCTGCTACTAGTACTATTGTTGTTGCTGCTGCTACTACTACTACTGCTGCTGCTGCTACTACTACTACTGCTGCTGCTGCTGCTGCTGCTGCTGCTACTACTACTACTACTACTACTACTACTACTACTGCTACTACTGCTGCTGCTGCTGCTGCTGCTGCTGCTGCTGCTGCTGCTGCTGCTGCTGCTGCTGCTGCTGCTGCTGCTGCTGCTACTACTACTACTACTACTACTACTACTACTACTACTACTACTACTCCTACTCCTACTCCTACTACTAGTAATAGTTTTGTTCTTGTTTTTGTTTTGTTTGGGGTTGTTGTTGTTGTTTTTTGTCTTTTGTCTTTTGTTGTTGTTGTTGTTGTTTTTGTTTTGTTTGTTTGTTTGTTTGTTTTTTGGAGGGGGAGTACAACATTGTCAGATACTTTTGAGAAGGCATTTAGAAAAACACACACACCAACAGACAGCGATCCGGCTATAACTGACGCAACTGAATCTGCACATGTATCCCCGGTGGACATACCTGAAATGTCTTTATAAGTTGGTGGTCGTCAATATATATATATATATATATATATATATATATATATGTATGTATGTATGTATGTATGTATGTGTGTGTATGTGTGTGTGTGTGTGTGTGTGTGTGTGTGTGTGTGTGTGTGTGTGTGTGTGTGTGTGTGTGTGTGTGTGTGTGTGTTTGTTTGTGTGTGTGTTTGTGTGTTATATTATATATTGTTTATTTTCTCACCTTCAGCCCCAAGTGAAGTTATCATCTGGGTTCCATTGATCAGACATATTCCCTACAGCGTGGAAAATAAAATAAAATTAAAAAAATAAAATACTTATATAATATGTGATTAAAATCAATTAAAACTATGTTTCACTCCGCCAGAACTACAAAATAATAATTCTCTAGAGTAGAAACATAAAATATATTTAAATTATGAAAACTAATTGTCCCCAAAGTCAAAATGCATTTTAAAACCTCCATAAACGGTCTGATTACGTTAGATTCTATATATATATATTATACGTAATATTTTATCTTTCGTCTTTTATATGCAATTTAAATGTAATACTGTTTTCTGATATAACAACTTTAAGGCAGTCACGGTGAATGGAACGGGACAGAGTTTGTAATTACCGTACAAGCCTTCACTAAAAGTAATTATGTTATTTATGTCACTTTATTTTGATGTGAAAAGAAAAGGAAAACCGTTCTGCAAAAAAAGACAAATGTTTTATTTTTATGTAAAACAAAGCACACATACACAAAAATCCCACACACACAAAAAAAAAAAAACCCACCATTGGTCAAAATATAAATAAAACAATATTCATCCATTATGAAGACTGTCTTCACAAATTTTGAAATTATATGTTCTCGAATTGTTATCCTACCTACGTACAAAACGGTTATGCATCTTGTAGACACAGATTAACACAATAATAATCAAGTATAATATAAGTCTAGTAGGATAAACACATTAAAAAAAATATATAACATTTGTTTTATTTCCAAATATATTTTGGCTTATTTTACGTCAAATGACACATTTAGAGAAGACTGATACAGATTATGGCCCATGTCACTTCGAACTTTTGTTTGTTATATAGTGCTACCTTCAGATGGCAGATGTATTATTGAGTTATGTCCCCTTCCTTAATTAACATGATAACTTAAAATAGTTTGGTCAATTCTTACCTCTTTTGGTTTCAGTTTAACAATGTTGAGATTTTTCGATTTCAAAACCTATAAATTAGAAAGTCTAGTTAACAATCAATACAATTGATAAGTAGATACTTCTTTATAACTCAGTAATGTTTGAAATGTATAACCACGTTAATCGTTATATATATATATATATATATATATATATATATATATATATATATATATATATAGAGAGAGAGAGAGAGAGAGAGAGAGAGAGAGAGAGAGAGAGAGAGAGATATATATATATATATATATATATATATATATATATATATATATGTATGTATGTATGTATGTATGTATGTATGTATGTATGTATGTATGTATGTATATATATATATATATATATATATATATATATATATATATATATATATATATGTCTTGTTAATAGATGTAGAATTGTTAATTTGATGAAAACTACATGTGAAAACAGATATCTTCTAAAACAGATTGTAATTAAAAGTTTAGTGCAGTTTTTGTAAAGCCTTGAATGAAAATCCACGTATTTATTTCATTTCATTGCGATAAATGTTGACGTGGTAGGCAAAAGTCACAAGTACTCTCACAGTTTAAGATGCTTAACTTCTATACTCGATAAAATTGTGGTGGTGGTTGTGGTGGTGGTTGTGGTGGTGGTGATGATGATGATGATGATGATGATGATGATGATGATGATGATGATAGTGGGGTGGTGGTGGTGATGTTGCTGCTGCTGATGATGCACGTTTTCCTGGGCACACACATCTATGTGAGCTGTTTTTCCAGAAAGGTGGATTAGTGTTTAGCTGTTAGTGGCGAGTGAGAGAGAATCGACGTCACTGCAATTACATTGCCCCTAACCATTGAGCCATTAAAACTAGTACGCACCAGCCTCAGATCCGATCGCTTAACCTTCACACAACTGAGTGAAAATTCAGTTTTCTTGGCAACGCCATAAATAAATGAGTGAATGCAAAACATGCATCATAACGTGACTTGAAAATCTGCAGTAAGGTCAGGTCAGGTCAGGTCAGAGTGTTTAACGTGCACATTCATAGCAAGCTGTTGTAGCACACGCCTATCCTGGGCACAGGTGCCGGCCTCGACTGGCTCCTCTGTCCAGGACAGGAAAGGGTTGGGTTGGAAGGGGGACCGCCTGCACTGGCAGGTGCAAGGGAGCACCAGCAGCCCGACCGGGGTCGGTAGCAGGCGGAGGGTGGATATTTTTTTCGGTATGGAATCTAGAATGTCCCGTAGGATTAATGTCAAAGGGAAAGGGTGCGCAGTTTTATGAAGGAAATTAGGTGCAATTATGAACGGTCCGTCAAATTATAATCTGCGGTGGGTAATACCTCAGATTCGTTCTTACAAATGTGTTCAGTTATTAATCATCTTTTGTAAACTCCAGTGCTATGTAACAAGTGAACACACCGAGATGGCGTCTGTCCAGCCAGTCTCTGGACTCCACATCTTGCCTTCTCCCATCATGCCTAGCGCCAGGTGGGCCAAGGGGGCAAGGTCGCCACTAGCCCCGACTGTTCCCTTTTCTGGCACCCAGGACAAGCAGGAAGCTAAATTAAAAAATAAAAATAATAATAACAGTAATTTATAAATATTAAATGAAATATTAATATTAATAATTTAATAGAGATAATTGGTTTTTCTCCTTTTTTTTCATAACATTACTTGACATGACGTATCAAAGACAAATATTGGAATATCATGGTAAAAGAGGTCTAAAATCAGTATGCCAAACTTGATTTCTCGTGTTTGTAGAACTGTTGGTACAGTATTAACATTATTAATATATATATCTGAAACAAAAATTAATCTGAGAATACGTTCAAGATGCGAGTGAATCTGAAATAGTGCACAACATATCGTGAGTTAATCTGAAATAGTGCACAACATATCGTGAGTGAATCTGAAATAGTGCACGACATATCGTGAGTTAATCTGAGAATACGTCAAATGTGTGGGGCGGGACTTAGCTCAGTCGATTGAGTGCTCACTTGAGGTGCTAGCATCGCAGGATCGAACCACCTCATTGAATCCATTCAACTGATTGGGGGGGGGGGGGAGGGGAGGGGGGTTTCTCGTTTAAACCAGTGCACCATCACTGGTCAAAGGCCGTAGTATGTGCTTTCCTGTTTGTGGGAAAGTGCATATAAAATATCCCTTGCTGCATTAGGAAAACTATAGCGGGTTTCCTCTGATGGCTACGTATCAGAATTACCAAATGTTTGACATCCAATAGCCGATGATTTATTAATTAATGTGCTCTAGTGATATCTTTAAGCAAAATAAACTTTAACGACAGATGTGAGTCGATGCGAGCCCATCTGATATGATACAGAAACAAACAAGACCAGTCTCTGGACTCCACATTTTGCCTTCTCCCATCATGCCTAGCTCCAAGTGAGCAAGGTCGCCACTGGCCCTTACTGTTCCCTTTTCTGGCACCCATGACAATACTTCACCTAACAGTACACACGGCGTATACCAGTCACGGGACACTGGTTAGGACGAGGATATAACTGAGTCGGTGGAGGTGGGTCGATCCTGAATCCCTATACCACTGAGCTGCATCTCATCCCTCGCTGTGAAGAGTCCTACCATTGAATGCTGTTATGTACTGTTGCAGCGTCTCCATGGAGATACCGCTGTTGCCCTTAGCGAGGACATTGATCCTCAATGCCAGTAACATCTTCGTCCGTTCTGGAGACAACGGCGAACCGACTCCTGCAACGACAGTAATGATAGTCATGTTACACCGGCCTCGGTGGTGTCGTGGTTAAGCTATCAGATTTAACGACTCAGTGGTTTGTGTAAGACCACTACGCCCTCTTTTTTCTCGCCACTCACTAACAACTAACTCACTGTTCTTGAAAAACAACCCAGATAGTGTCCAGGACAGTGTGCTTAAACCTAATTTGGATATAAGCATGAAAATAAGTTAAAAGGAATCTTGAAAAGTGAAGACTTCTATTTTAATTGCTGGCAACAACTTATTTTATAAGGCAGATGACTTGAAACACGATAGTGGGGTTTTTTATACGGTGCGTTCTTTCCGAAACGTGATTATTTACAGAAACTTATTTTTTTTGTTAAATCTATTTATTCCATTGGAATTGAATGGTGATAACTATGTTGTATTTGACCATTTGCGGACGTTAATGCTGGTTTTATCGTTAAAAATATCGTCTCCGTTAAAACTAAATTTGTGACAGTAAAACTATCATAAACATCCGCAAATAGACAAATACCACATACTTATCGAGTAATTAACGTTCGCAAATAGACAAATACTACAGACTTATCGAGTAATTAACGTCCGCAAATATACACATACCACATAATTATCAAGTAATTAACGTCCGCAAATAGACACATACTACATACTTATCGAGTAATTAACGTCCGCAAAGAGATACATACCACATAGTTATCTAGTAATTGGCGTCCGCAAATAGACACACGCAACATAGTTATCGAGTAATTAACGTCAGCACATGGACACATACCACATAGTTATCCCCTCATTATTACCACTAACAAATTGGAATCTCAGTAGATTTTATTTTTATAGATAAAATAATATAATGTGCACATTGCGTGGAATGGTATGTAGCAACGGGTTACAATCGATAAAAGTCAATAGTAAATGGGTAATACATGCATAGGAATAATATACAATATAATAACATATGTCATGTATCAATCTTGTCTGTTCTATGCGTGGTAGCAGTGTTCAAATACTTACACAATTTATTTAGCTGTTTTGAATTGTCGCTGGACAGCAGTTGCGTTAATTTAAATGTTGATGGTTTATTATAATAAAAAGGTTTAATATATTTATCTCTTATGGTACTGTAGAAAGGACACACTAGAACAAAGCGATATTCGTCTTCTACTACATTCATATTGCACAGACTACAAATTATATTATTCCTGCCAATATTGTGGTACCTGCCTATTATGGGAAGATAATCTATATTTACTCAAAATATGTTTGTATTTCAGGGCAATAGGTTTCTGAAGATAAGGTTGTAAGCAATAATAATTAACAACGAATTTGTATAAAAGACATTTTTGAGAAATGTTGAATACAGCAAACAGATTGGATAAATTGATCAGTCATTCTCTGTTTGAATAGTGATATAAATGTAAAACCATTAGTGAGAAGCAGGTCTCGTATTTGACTAACCCAGTTAACAGAACGTGGTTTTCTTATGCACTCGTCATATAGGGTGGTATAACACTCTTTCAAAATACAGTTATTTGTATTCAGCAAATTTATCCAATATTTAACAATACGAATTTTCCTACTTATGTACAAAGGTGACCTACCTAATTCAAAATAGACCATCATATCAGTAGTGCTCCTTTTCACGCCTAAAATACGCTTACAGAATTGTAAATGTAGGATCTCGTGAGTTCTGTTTGCTTTGTTAAAACCCCAAACTTCACAGCCATAATTTAAAATACTGCTAACAGACGTATCAAACAGTGATAGTAATGTGTCTACATTTAAGAAATAGTTACTAGTTTCACCAAATAGAGCAGTAAAGGACTGAAAAAAAGTAGTGTCGTAAATAGAATAAAAATGATTTTCGTCAATTATTTCTTTCATATTAAACTGACAAGTAAATATTTTGTAAATATCTATTTAATGATACTCTACTTAATTTAGCATTTACTTGTTTGGGTTCTCATTGATGTGGTGTTTACTCATTTACAACACATTTTGATGGATATGTGTCAGTTTCATTTACCCTTAAACAAACTTTTAATTTAAAATTACAAGATGACTGATTATTTTGAATTGCAGCATAAATTATTAATTTTGACCAGCATATTTAGTGAATATAAATTCAATATAAATAAAGTAGAAATTTACACAATCTTGCAACCACTTAAAGGTGCTATATCAGAAGTTATATGTGAGCATCTGTTTGTGATAAAGATTCTCCATTAAAAATGTATTTTCTTCTCGGCCTTTTGGTTAAGATCAAAGTTTCGTTTCCCGGTTTTGGGTTTCTTGAAATATGAGTACTATTTTGTTGTTGTTGTTGTTTTTCCAAATCTTGTTGTTGTTGTTGTTTTTCCAAATCTTGTTGTTGTTGCAGTTAACGACGTCCCCCTCTTCAGTCTCACCAAATACCAAGTAGACCACCAGCAGCAAGTATTTGGAGGTGAGATAGGGTAGGCTGGTATTCTTTTGTCCAGCTTTCCTTGGGTGCAGTGCAATTGTGTACTCGGAGCCGGTATTCTTTTGTCCAGCTCCTTATTATAGTACGTGCTGGGCCATTAAATGGCGGGTGCATTGTTATCATTAGTCAATGCACCCTATGTACTGTTGCGGTTGTGCGTGCTGTCTGTTTGTAAACCCTAGTTTGGTTTTAAGGTTGTTCCTATTGTCCTAAGTCCCTATTCTAACAGTGGTTACGGTTATCTAAACGTCAAAAGTGTAATGCACGCCTGTACAACTTAATTTCATAAACAAATAAATGAACAACAACAACAACAAAAGTCATCCAACAACTACAGAATATATAATTTAAAATAATTACTGTATAAATGAGTACAGGTCAAACCGATTACAAAAATGTTGTCTACTACTTTTAATTATAATTATTTGTAATAACAATCGTCATAAATAAAAATAACAACAACAACAACACAACAGTAGTTACGGTAGTTTTTTGGAAAATTATAAATTTAAGATTTCAGTAGGTTGGATTATAAAACATTATCTCACTACCAAGTACACATGAAGTCATCCACTGATGTAGTTAACAAATTACACACTTCTTGGCTAATGTCTATTTCCTCAAAGTAAAAATCTACTTTTGTAGACACAAAATTAATTATCTAACTGATCAGGGTAGATTTCTATTTCTTTATTTTTTAAAGTATGATTTTTATTAAATAGATTTGAATAAAGTACCACTGAAGGTTCATTTACCTTTAATATACATATATATACATACATACGTACGTACGTACGTGCGTGCGTGCGTGTGTGTGTGTGTGTGTGTGTGTGTGTGTGTGAGAGTGAGAGAGAGAGAGAGTGTGTGTGTGTGTATATATATGCTGTGTTCTAGCTAGCAATAAATAGAGGGGCGCTGCGCCCTGCCCCCGTTTTGTGCCGCCCTGTCGTGTTTTGCGCCGCCCCTGATTATCGCCGCCCTGCCCTAATTCATTGTCAAATAAAAATACAAAATCTTGCTTTCCTCTCAAAGCGTGTACAGTGTTGTTACGAGTCTGAATTCCCAACTAAAAAACGTTTGACAATACATTATTTGGCCACAGTTGTGAAAGCCGACAGCAGTAACGTGGTATGTTTTTTCCTTTCTATTGTTAGTCGATATGACTGCAGACAAAGCTTTAATGCAAAGTAATCCTCATACCGTCACGTACATAAGCACACACCACCTAGCAAACACCTAGCTGAAAGTAGACCATCATGATAAACTTCGACAAACGTCAAATGGGAAATTTATTTTGATAAGTAAATTTTTGAAGGTAATTTTTGCCTTTGCAAATACCCAGACCAAGATACATATAGTTTTAACTGATGTCAGTAGTCCTTATTAATGACACATTGATTGCATCTTTATAATATGGCACAGAGTAAACTAGCAACACTGGTTATTTGGTCTATGTAGGCATAACTGTGTTTTGTTAAAAGCATGTCTGCAAAAGCTATTTAAAGAAATCTATCTAGACCTTGATATGCAATAATAGCCGTTTTTAAATGCAGTGAGCAACTTGTTACAAATATATCCTTATGTCAATTTTTTAATTTGTTTGTTCTTTTATTTCTTTATTTATTTTTATTTATTTCTAATCATTCTCTTTTTTTCTCTCTCTTTTTTTCATTTCTTGATTTCTTTTAATTATTTCATTTATTTATTTTAAATTATATTTGGGCATGATATTAAATGGTATAAATATAATATAATAGAAAAAAGAATTTGATTTTTTAGGTGATCCAACCTTTTGTAAAACATTTTAATAATTAAAGTTTGATTTTATTTAACGACACCACTAGAGCATATTGATTTATTAATAATCGGCTATTGGATGTCAAACATTTGGTAATTTTGAAATTTAGTCTTAGAGAAAAACCCGCTACTTTTTTCCTTTAGTAGCAAGGGATCGTTTATATGCACCATCCCACAGACAGGATAGCACATACGGTGGCACATACCAGTCGTGTTGCACTGGCTGGAACGAGATTTTTTAATAGTGTCTATATTTAGTACATTAGTACAATAATAATGCATACGGCGATGAATGTACTTTTTCATCAAACATCCAAATTTAAGAATAATAAATTTGGGTTTAGAAATTGATTGTCCCCCTCCCTCCAAAAACGTTTTGTAAATTAAAACCAGCATAGATATTTCTACATATATGATATTTATGAATGTAAAACAATTCGATCATATCCAGCACTTGCCTCAAAAATAAGATTTTCGCGTTATAAATGCCGTGCAATTAAATTAGCGCCCTGCCCCATCAAAATCCTAGCTATATAATGTGTGTGTGTGTGTGTGTGCGTGTGTGTGCGTGCGTGCGTGCGTGCGTGCGTGTGTGTATTATATGTAATAAAATATGTTTTTAAAAACATCATTAAACGTTATGATGTATCCAGGAAAATAAATAGAGGATTCGTAACGAGTGGTTTAATATCAACCTCGTCTAAATTAATGGGTATTTATGGAGGCTCTGTCTCTGGGCCATTCGAAGTATTTGTAAGAAAATAGTATTTACAGATTGGGATTATTTGATTGTTTTTAAAGGAAAGCTGTAGACTGGCTCTAATGTAAAATTAAACAAATATGGAGCCTAAAATGAAGAATGATGCTTTGATGATGTTTGATAGTGTAGACGGACCTTTAGGCAACATTCCAATTTAAAACATGACGCAACAAACGCTCAGCTAGCTAATCGAGCGGTCTGTAAGGTGACTCGATCGACAGGTGCATATATAAAGGCTTCAAGGTTTTGTTACATGTATACTGTGGTATTTACATATATATTAGTATTTCACATGGCTTAAATTTTCTACATTCAAGGCGTTATTTCATCCGTAACACAAAATGCGGGCTATTTTCCAGAGAGAAGGGAAGTTTGGTGTTTGTGTACCCAATTTATGACTTGATAAAAAAAAAAAAAAAATTAGACACTGAAAAAAATCGTGCCGGGGTGACAAACCGTGTCCTTTCGAAAATCACGAAAAGCCGATGTTCAATAAATGGTGCATGTATGTATGTATGTATGTATGTATGTATTGATGTATGAATATCTATATATTGTATGTATGTCGAGGTTGACTATTACATACATAGATATAAACGCACTGGCGCAGGGGATAATTAAATCCTTTCTGGCCTCACAAATTGTCCCATGCCGTTGCTGGGACTCGAACCTGTGGCACCGATTCGCCCGCAAATTGCAAGACTAACCACGATACGCTCTGAGCTATCGAAGCTTCCATAAAAAGGAAGCTCTTTTAACTCAACCATATGCATGGGGCCTACAATCTACGCGGTCGATCCCGCTTACGTGCATGAAACAGTGGGCATACCTGGCACTGGCTAGTATGTATTGATGTATGAATATCTATATATTGTATGTATGTCGAGGTTGACTATTACATACATAGATATTAACGCACTGGCGCAGGGGATAATTAAATCCTTTCTGGCCTCACAAATTGTCCCATGCCGTTGCTGGGACTCGAACCTGTGGCACCAATTCGCCCGCAAATTGCAAGACTAACCACGATACGCTCTGAGATATCGAAGCTTCCATAAAAAGGAAGCTCTTTTAACTCAACCATATGCATGGGGCCTACAATCTACGCGGTCGATCCCGCTTACGTGCATGAAACAGTGGGCATACCTGGCACTGGCTAGTATGTATTGATGTATGAATATCTATATATTGTATGTATGTCGAGGTTGACTATTACATACATAGATATTAACGCACTGGCGCAGGGGATAATTAAATCCTTTCTGGCCTCACAAATTGTCCCATGCCGTTGCTGGGACTCGAACCTGTGGCACCAATTCGCCCGCAAATTGCAAGACTAACCACGATACGCTCTGAGATATCGAAGCTTCCATAAAAAGGAAGCTCTTTTAACTCAACCATATGCATGGGGCCTACAATCTACGCGGTCGATCCCGCTTACGTGCATGAAACAGTGGGCATACCTGGCACTGGCTAGTATGTATTGATGTATGAATATCTATATATTGTATGTATGTCGAGGTTGACTATTACATACATAGATATTAACGCACTGGCGCAGGGGATAATTAAATCCTTTCTGGCCTCACAAATTGTCCCATGCCGTTGCTGGGACTCGAACCTGTGGCACCAATTCGCCCGCAAATTGCAAGACTAACCACGATACGCTCTGAGATATCGAAGCTTCCATAAAAAGGAAGCTCTTTTAACTCAACCATATGCATGGGGCCTACAATCTACGCGGTCGATCCCGCTTACGTGCATGAAACAGTGGGCATACCTGGCAGTAGTAAGGGCCCCACTATAGGGTATATCAATTTCACTATTGCATCATCCAAGATGGCCGCCAATCTGTGTAGTAAGGGGGATGATGCCATACTGACGTCACTAGGCCCCGCCTCCAGAAAGGTGTATACAAGTTTATTTTAAGAACTGACTGATGCAATGCTGACGTCACTAGGCCCCGCCTCTAGAAGGGTGTGGGCACATTTATTTTAAGAATTGGTGTAATACTGACGTCACTCTTACATTGTACATTCCAGTTTTTCTTTTAAGAACCGATGTAATGCTCAATACAGTAGTTTGTCCAAATGTGTATTTGAAGACAATGGTTACTTAAAAGACGTATGTTAATTAATATCCCCCACCCCCTTTGTTATTATATAGCAGCTTATGAAAGAGACCGTTCATCGCACCCAACATTGAATACAAGTGTACGAGAGAAGAAATAAAGAAAGAATGAAGAGTTGTGAAACGTTAATAAATGATACCTTGATATTTGTATTACACATTTATGAATGAACTGAATGCTGGAACGTTCGGAAGTCTTGCCAATGTTGTACTCACCTAAATTAGAATAATATCCATAGGAAAAATCCACATACTTGTGAGAATTATTTTAGCAACTAATCTTATACGATGTAAGGCCCCACAGTCTGGGAGTCAAATTGAAATGTGATATCTGTCAGCTGTGAATCGTTTCGTTGATCCGCATCCCGGTAATCTAAACTAGGTGTGAGCCCACTTGAATTTTGTTTACTCCCCTCCCCACACACACACACATCTCGATGACGATAATATATATATATACATATATACACAGTGTTGGATGTAGGGAAGGGGGCGGATAGGGCAGGGGGAGAGCGGTGTGCCCCTAACGTACATATTTATTTATTTGAAATATGATTTTGTTTCTTAATATATATATACTTACTTTTGAAGATACAATACATCTTTAAGTATATCCGTGTAATGCATTTTTAATCCACTCCTCAATACACTGTGTATCACAGTACATGGCATACACTTATGCTAACAGAG
>NC_054701.1:35403172-35426894 GCF_016097555.1 Gigantopelta aegis | reverse complement strand
TGATGACAATTATACTAAATAAACAGTAACTGTATTTTGCCGTACGACCTCTGAATGTGACCTTCTGTATATGCGTATCTTATGTCCACTGATTGTGAAATAATAAAATCAAGATATGACTCTTACCTTTCTTTTTATTTTTACTCATCCTCATGTATGTTTGCTGATCGCCGCCTCCGCCTCCGCCACGACCCGCCTCCGCCACGACCCGCCCCCGCCGTCCCGCCCGCGCCATTGCGTCGTCCCCCTCCGTGCAGCCGCCCCGACCGTCCCGCCGCGACATCCCATCGGTCTTGCCGCGCGCCGCTTACCGCAGCCGTCCCGCCGCGCCGCCGCGCCGCCGCCCCCGCCGCAAACTTACAAACTATGGAGTCAGATTGCATTTGAAATGTTGGTGCCAAACATTGTACTAAGACGTGATTCATTGACGGAATATATTATACATTTTTATACTACAAGTAATTCCAACTTGGGGGGAAATCATGGGGGAGGTGTGCGTGTGTGTGTGTGTGTGTGAGTGTGTGTGTGTGTGTGTGGTGTGTGTGTGTGTGTGTGTGTGAACAATATATTACTTCTGGTTTTTATATCGAAATAACCTGTTAAAACCCATACACTTATATTGTATCATAGCAGAAACATACATGGACGTACAATGTGGCACACAGGGTCTTTGTTTTGTTTCGTTTTCTCCCCTTCAGAATTGCTTCTGGTTTTTATCACGTTTAGAGTTCAAACGCAAGTGTGCGTATCCGGTTTCAGTCGCACTCTGTAAATCAGTTCTCAAATTCTTTAAGTGGTCAGATATTAGGGACAGAGCATCAAGCAGTAATGAATATCATAAAACACGACCCATTCAGCTTATACAAACGTTGTATATTAGCACCCCCTCCATTACCGACCGTCTTGGAACGTTAACACTGTAATAATATGATCCCATTCAGAATCGGATGTTTCAATTGCATTTTTCTCTCTGTTAGCATAAGTGTATGCCATGTACTGTGATACACAGTGTATTGAGGAGTGGATTAAAAATGCATTACACGGATATACTTAAAGATGTATTGTATCTTCAAAAGTAAGTATATATTATATTAAGAAACAAAAATCATATTTCAAATAAATAAATATGTACGTTAGGGGCACACCGCTCTCCCCCTGCCCTATCCGCCCCCTTCCCTACATCCAACACTGTGTATATATGTATATATATATATTATCGTCATCGAGATGTGTGTGTGTGTGGGGAGGGGAGTAAACAAAATTCAAGTGGGCTCACACCTAGTTTAGATTACCGGGATGCGGATCAACGAAACGATTCACAGCTGACAGATATCACATTTCAATTTGACTGTGGGGCCTTACATCGTATAAGATTAGTTGCTAAAATAATTCTCACAAGTATGTGGATTTTTCCTATGGATATTATTCTAATTTAGGTGAGTACAACATTGGCAAGACTTTCGAACGTTCCAGCATTCAGTTCATTCATAAATGTGTAATACAAATATCAAGGTATCATTTATTAACGTTTCACAACTCTTCATTCTTTCTTTATTTCTTCTCTCGTACACTTGTATTCAATGTTGGGTGCGATGAACGGTCTCTTTCATAAGCTGCTATATAATAACAAAGGGGGTGGGGGATATTAATTAACATACGTCTTTTAAGTAACCATTGTCTTCAAATACACATTTGGACAAACTACTGTATTGAGCATTACATCGGTTCTTAAAAGAAAAACTGGAATGTACAATGTAAGAGTGAGTGCGTTACTGCTTGCGTACTTGCGTTCGTGCGTGTGTTCGTTCGTGCGTGCGTATGTATTTGTAAAGCCTACCTGCTGCATGAGACCTGATGAGATTTTCTTGTAGTTCTCTAAAATAAAAAGTAATAAAATGAAAACATACAGTATTTAGTGATTTAAAGTACCGGGTCTTGTTAAACATACAGTATTTAGTGATTTAAAGTAACGGGTCTTGTTAAACATACAGTATTTAGTGATTTAAAGTACCGGGTCTTGTTAAACATACAGTATTTAGTGATTTAAAGTACCGGGTCTTGTTAAACATACAGTATTTAGTGATTTAAAGTAACTGGTTTTGTTAAACATACAGTATTTAGTGATTTAAAGTACCGGGTCTTGTTAAACATACAGTATTTAGTGATTTAAAGTACCGGGTCTTGTTAAACATACAGTATTTAGTGATTTAAAGTACCGGGTCTTGTTAAATTAATTATTAGTTTATGCCTTTTGCTCCAGCAGTAGAATGCTAAGTATCGATGGGTGGATGAATAGATGAATGGATGGATGGATGGATGAATGGATGGGATTGGGTATTGGTTGGATGGTTGATGGATGGATGGATGGACGGACGGACGGACGGACGGACGGACGGATGGATGGGATTGGATATTGGTTGGTTTGATGGATGGATGGACGGATGGATGGATGGATGGATGGGTGGATGCATGGATGGATACATGGTGGGTGGGTGGATGATGGATGGATGGATGGATGGACGGATGAATGAATGGATAGGTGGATATGTTGGCTATCTGGTATCAAAGAATAAAAGATGAGTGGATGGCAACCAGTGTTGCACGACTTGCATATCAAACTTGTACTTTTGTTGCTTGGTGGACGGAGTGGAATTATGTAGCGGAAAAGGGGTGAAGAGTACCCTCACCCTCTATCGTCTAGATTAATGATATTAACACATTGGCGAATCCAGACAGGGGAGTCACCTGAGTGCCATGATCCCCCTTCGCTCGTTTGAACTGCCATTTTAATTTTTTTTAATTTAAATTCATCATCCACAATATACAGCACGTCTCCAAAACGCGTCTCCTTCGGGGGGGGGGGGGGGGGGGGGGGGGGGGGGGGAGCATAGCTCAGTTGTAAAGCACTCGCCTGATGTGCAGTTGGTCTGGGATCGATCCCCATCGGTGGACCCATTGGGCTATTTCTCATTCCAGCCAGTGCACCACGACTGGTATATCAAAGGCCGTGGTATGTGCTATCCTGTCTGTGAGATGGTGCATATAAAAGATCCTTTGCTACTAATGGAAAAATGTAGCGGGTTTCCTCTCTAAGACTATATGTCAAAATGACCAAATGTTTGACATCCAATAGCCGATGATTAATAAATTAATGTGCTCTAGTGGTGTCGTTAAACAAAACCAACAAACTGAGTGTCTTGGGAGCATGCCCCTGAATGACCCTACAGGTCTCTTTTACCTTCGTCAAACTTAAATTGTCTTTTTTAGAATTCTTTGTGGTCCTCACCACTTCTCTAACCACCACCTTCACCACCACCACCACCACCACCACCGTAACTTACAAAATGCTGGATGCCCTCATGCAATAACACGTTTTAATAAATGGTACTTTGTTCTGAATTTTATTACTCTTTTTTTTCATATTTATAACTTTAAAACTGGTTAAGGATTAAAAATAACATTTTCAATCATCCATGAAAAATTGATTTTAATTTTTTTTTTAATTTCGTTAAATGGATTTTTTCACATTGGCCTAGTTATAGGTCCTCGGGTAGTCGTTACCTCGGGCCAATATAGCCACCGGAAGGCCGTTACAACTACCCTCGGACCTATAACAAGGCCAATATGAAAAAAACAGAACATACATTTAATAACATAATAAAATCGACGTTATTCAATTTTTCTACACCCAGCTCCATACTGTATATGACGTTGATATGAGGCCCCGTATCTGTTTTAATACATTTACATCCCCACCCCGCATCGAGCTAGTATTGTATTGAAAAACAATTATGATAAAACAATAAAGATAGATAGATATTTATGGAAATAATATGCTAGTATTTTATTTTAACATAAATATGACTATATAAGTAGATTGAATAAACAGTTTTACGGTTTCGTTAATGGGTTTCCGAATTCAATGGAAGAAATCAAATGGACTTTAATGGAGAGAATGGAAAGTGAGCAGTAGTAGCAGACAGCCCAGATAGCTGGGATGTGTGCCCCGGACAGCGTGCTTGAACCTTAATTCGAGTACTTAAAAGCACGAAAATAAGTAAACGAAAGAAAGAAAGTACTCGTATATAAGCGGTAAAATAGTGAACTTTAATAAATAAATAAATAAATAAATAAAATAATAATAAATATAATAATAATAATAATAAGAAGAAGAAGAAGAAGAAGAAGAAGAAGAAGAAGAAGAAGAAGAAGAAGAAGAAGAAGAAGAAGAAGAAGAAGAACAACAATTTTAATAATAATAACAATAATAATAATAATTTTTTAGAAATTGTACTTACATTAATTTCTCTTTTGGAATTGTCGTATTAGCAAATTTGCCGAAACCTGTTGTGATTCCATAAACAACTGAAAAATATTATGTTTTGTATTAATTTTGTAAATACTGGTATACTGGACAAACAAAGTGTTCGTTTTAGGTTCAGAATGCGAAGAAGAAAAAATTGTTTACGTATTATACATAAATGAAAATCGCTATCAGCCAGTATTAAAAAAGGAAGACATATTTCTAACAAACAAAGAACTGGTCGTTGTTGATTTAATGTATGTGTGTATGTATGTATGTATGTATGTATGTATGTCTGTGTGTGTGTGTGTGTGTGTGTGTGTGTGTGTGTGTGTGTGTGTGTGTGTGTGTGTGTGTGTGTGTGTGTGTGTGTGTGTGTTTTTTTTTTTTTTTGTTTTTTTTCTGTTTTTTCTTTTTTGGTCTGTTTGGGGGTTTGTATGGTGTTGGGTTGTTGTTGTTTTTTTGTGGTTTTTATTGTGTTGGTTTGTTTGTTTGACGTCCCTATATGTGCCAGAAATCCGTTTTTACTTTTAGAAAATAATGATGTTATGGACGTATTCTCTATTTTATATTTTAATAAGATACCTTCATTCTTTTCCAACACTGCATCAACAACATGTCTCGCTTTGTTGACCTTCTCTTCTGATTCAGGACTCAACTGTTGAATAAGAAGTTTATTTTGTTTAACGACACCACTGGAGCACATTGATTACCGGCTATTGGATAGTGTGCTAGCAATGATGCTTTTAAATGAGTGGAATTGACTGTACTTTATTTTTTATCAAAACTTAAATCTCAAGCATTCAAGATGTAAAGTGGCCAGGCCAGAAAGCCCAGAGACACTTCATTTGTTGCATGCCCCACCCCATCTATGTAAGAATGTCAATCCTACAAATGCAATACTATGGTACAATGTGAATGACTTATATATAGTATTTTGCACTGACTGGGGTTTTTTCTTTCATAATTATACCTGTTGTGCAAATGACTTATGCATTTTGTTTTTTTTGACACCAAATCATCATCTGCCACTTTCGCTAACAGTTACGTGAAGTATTATTGCATTTAGTAGTAAAGATATGACCTGAGTTCTAAAAATCCAAAGGTACAGGTTGTATGTTGTCCCACTTCACACACCAAAAAAAGGGTACACTGTGTGCATCTGTTTCATTGTTTAACATTCAAATTTTAAAAATCTTTTGACTTTTGTGAAAGATGTCACTGCGCAAGTCAGTTCCACTTTTAATTCACTATATTATATATAGCCTTATTTTTATGCGATATGTTTCATCTAAGTATTTCTGAGACATCATTAAGTTAACTGTGCACTGCCAGGTTTATTTAATGTTTTAATATAGAAACCTATACAAATCAGTTCCTACAGCATACCATTTGCTACCCTTCTAAAAGTATGGTTTATTTCGATTTTTAAACCGTCCAATGTATTTTAGTTTTACATTACATCTGATTTGCACAAATCTTCTGAAACATTCGGGCTGAGCAGTTAAATCTTATTTTTCAGCTCTTAATTTATTCTGGTCATGACGTTTTGACCTTTCACCTATATTGCCATGACCTATGATTCAGATGAGGTCTTTTAACAAGTATGCATATATGTCAACTGCTTTGACATCCTGATATACATGAAGGAATGCTTTCATTTTATTGGAGACAATTGAAAAAGGTGACTTAAGATAATATCACCATGATGCAACTTCATGTTAGCCTTTTTACAATGTCCTGCTTGTATACAGAGAATATCTGGTTACTGTCTTAACATACTGACTTTATCCTGCGACAGTTAGAACGGCGAATGTCATGAGGCACTGCATCACGACATTTGTCATTCGCCCGAGCAGGATAAAACAGATATCTTAAGACAGTAATCAGTTATTTTATGTATCCTGCAATCGAACATAATACAAAAAAGCAATCAAAAGGTGTATTTTAAAATAAAAATTATTTTAAAAACCCAAATCATCAAGTGGAAATAAAAGAATAAATAACTTTGAAGAATACAACATTCCTTTGCTGATCATAACTAATGTAACAGTCCCCAAAAGCTATATTTTTGGTCAGATTTAAATAATGATTGCAGAACACACACATACGCCCGCGCGCACGCATGTAAGTGAATTTAATTATATTCATATAAGTATTTATAGGTTAAAAATATGAATATAAGCTTTGAAACCACTGTTCTGTGTGCCTTTGATTTTAAGAATTTCATTGAAAATGTTTCCATATGGCGACCATCTTTAAATCCAATATGGCAGACATATGATCTACTTATTATTTGTACCACTATATTCACAGGTACATGAAATATGGGTATAGGCTTTCCAATCATGGTTCCATCTTACTTAAGTTTTAAAATATTAATTAAAAAGTGTTATATATGACGGCCATCTATAAATTTAATATGGCGGACATTTGACCTACTTTTAAAGTCTGAACCAAAATGTTAACAACTACCAAAAATTGCTCTCCTACCTTTAGTTTTCGTTAGATTTTACTCACATTTTGTCCAGACAGAAATCTAGGAAAAACGATTGCAATGACACAGATTCCACATACTGGATGATAACCATGTCACCAATATCGACTTCGCTGAGACCGCATAGGGCAAAAAGCATGTAATTTTGTGCCGGCTGCCATTTTGACTTTTTATGGAATATTCTCCAAGAGGGGTGAAAGGATATGACTTAATCTAACAACATCATAACATGTTATGATATAAAAGCAAACGTGATGACGTCATATTAATTTTTAAAATTATTTTTTGTTTGTTTAAATATACCACTAAAGATCATTGATTTTATATTAATTATGTCACGTACTTTGGAGACTTTCACCCCTCTTGAAGAATATTCCATAAAAAAGCAAAATGGCAGACGGCTGAAAACTGCATGTATTTTGCCCTATGCTATCTCAGCAAAGTCGATACTGGCGACATCGTGACAGTCTCATATTATGTGGAAGCTGTGTCACTGTAATGGTTTTTTCACAACTTGTGTGTGGATAAAATTTGGGGGAAATGTAACGGTAATTAAAGGTAGGAGAATAATTTTTGGTAGTTGTTAACAATTTGGTTCGGACAGTAGATGCACGAGTAAATTTACATATCCTTACAACAAGGGTATAGGCTTTGGAATCATGGTTCTATCTGTCTTAGAATGCGAGATTTTCAATATGAATGAGGCTGATGGCGGCTATTTTGAAATTCAAAATGGCGGCTACCAGAGTGAGATAATTTTTTGTGTCCCATTTTGAAATTGATCCCACCATGTCATAGAACACCTGTGCCAAGTTTCATGTTTTCCTGAAAAAGTGAACGATGCACTAAAATTTTGGGCCTTAGCCGCTGGACTTAGGCCTAGTTTCAGTTACAGTTGTAACTGCCCTATAGTGACTATATTGGCCATCTGCCTTACCTAGGTCCAGTATTGTGGCCGTATGGTCATTTTAACTGCCCTCCAACCTTGTTGGCCAATTAAAAAAAACCCTACCAAAGTATTAAGTAATATTATAAATTATACTACCGCGCGACATTCTTTCAAGAAATGTGTGTTTGGACTGAACGAAAAAGCATTTGCTTTAGACTATGACTCAGTTTGATTACATTTCAGTGCACCTGGGGTTAGCAGACGACAATATTAAAATGCAAAAAAAAAGTTATCAGTAAAAGAAAGAAGCTAATATTTGACTTGTAAAGAAATCAATACAGCACATTCTGGAGAATAAAAAAATAAGAAGACTTGAATCACTTGACACTTGTTGCTTGGTTACTAAATATACAGCTCACGACACGACTGTCGGCACGTAGTTGTAGATAACAGTGACGGAACATGCTCTTATCTTTTCGCCTGTGGCGATGTTAATTGTTTTAGAGGGCTGTGTGCAGCTTGGTTACGTAATACCCCCGCGCGACGGTGGTAGTCCTGCGTCCCAATACACACCCAGACCAGGTGTGGAGGCCATGTGGAGAGTGGTTACGTAATACCTCCGCGCGACCATGGTATCTCTAGCGAACTAGGCGTCGATCAGTCTAGGCTTGTAAGAAAAAATACCGTCTTGGTCGCTGTGGAAATATACACATCATAAGATTCGATCCCGCGGACTGTCTCCGGACCAGTCTGGGATTTTATAATAAATAGATAGGATTTTAGATATATCGGGGAGAAACATTGGAAGTATCCAGGGGAACGGACGTGGTCCAACTGAACGACTTATACTAGTTCAGACCGGACTTGGTAAATATATATTTCTGCTCTGTTGTATAACCTTGATGTGATTGATGTGACTTTAAATATTTTAATACTGTATTATACCAATATTCTTTAGACAGTGTCTCCGGTAATCTGACAAAGTAAATTGTAGGCTTCACTGTTCTAATATTTTTATACGAGTATTTGGTAAGATAAAGCTTAGCCGGTTATCCCAGAGGACCTAGGTAAACTGTAGGTTATTGTCTTTATTGTGATATGTACCAGTATTAATTCTGTATTACAAGGTTACTGAATGAGTATTTAAGGGTTAATTAAAAATTAACCAGTTAGGAATAGAGTTGTAATTCCTTTATTAATTAAGTTCCCCTGGCAGCGTTTCTCAATTATCACACGTGTGTGTGTTGTATCACGGTGAAGTGATTAGAATATTGTGTAAACTAGACACCTAGTGATTAACTAATTAAGTGATTATCTCTGGGTTGTTATTATATTGTTGTTGTTAATTTTACTACTGCGGCAAGTACATTTGTCAGCGTTAGAGTTAATACAGATTCCAAAGTGTATTGTGTTTTGTTGTGTTTTCTAGTGAACTAAACGTGCTACACATATATATTTATATCAGATCTTATCTCTGATTACTCCTAGAGCCGGGCCACTCGGGTAGTAGCCTGCCCGATACAGAGAGATATAATAGATATACAGTTAGGACAGATATTTGGATAATCGTGTTTTATTCAGTTACGGGTATTATAGGATCCCCGTGACAATAACCGATAGTCCGTCCCATCATTCTATTAAAATGGGGGGGGGGGGGGGGGGGGGGGTAAATAATTTCAGTTTGGTTTGACGTAAGAAGAAAAGTAAAAGTGTTTTGGAAATAACAAAGAAATACAATTTGTGTGTGCAATTTACAAACCAGTCGGCTCGGAAATAAATAACTTGTAGTAAATTGCATAGTATGAAACAAAATGCGATCCCTGTGGGACGGACTGTAGATATACATAATAAAACTTAAAGTATTCGTTTGTACACACGAACACATGCACATAATTATTTTGTTTGGTTTGAAATAAATTATCGGCGCTACCATGGTGTAAGATATTGTTTCAATTGCCCTAAAGCTAATTCATAATTGTTAAGAAATAGCAATGTCATCATCACCGTGGCAATAGAAGTTGATTAATAAAAATGAGCGTTTACACACACTGGCCTGGGTATACTATAGTTCTTGGACAGTTTTATTGGCACTTGGCTGGCTGTAATGACCTTCGGAGTTTACTCAGGACAATATAGCTAGCCTTGGGTCAATAACACAGTCAACGGACAAATATATCAAAACTCGCGTGTAATAAAATAACATATTACAATATTTTACTGATGGTTTTCATTCCACCATAATAATAACTGATTATTAATTACAATTATGTTGTTCTTAATAAGTCTTCTTTCTTTTTTTTGGTTATTATATAAAGTGATTAAGCGAAACATCTACCCAAATGCGTTTCCGATTTAAAATTATAATTAGTTGGCAGTTGGCAATTTACTGCTTTCAGTGATGTATTGGCTAAGCCGTATGCTGGTAGATACGTCTCAATAAAAAAGAAAGAAAGAATGAATGAATGAATGAATGAATGAAAGAAGTGTTTATTTACCGACGCACACATTACAATTATGGTTATGTAGCGTCCGACTTATAATTAAGGACAACAGAGAGAGATAATAAGAGAAGAAACCCGCTACCGCCAATCCAAGGGCTATTCCTTTCGATTAATTATCAGCAAGGAATATTTCATATACATTACCCCGCAAACATGATCGTTACATACCACGGCCTTTGTTTCGCAATTTGTGGAGCACTGGCTGGACGGAGAAATAGTCCAATGGTCCCACCTACGGGTATCGATCCTAAACCGGCCGATCAGGCGGGCGCTTTACCACTGAGCTATGTCCCGCCCAAATAAATTATTAATACTACACTGTAGCTGTCAATATATATGTTTGTAAACCACCTCAATGTATCACCGTTTGAGCTGAGAGAAATAAAGTTCTGTTCTACAAGTATGGGGCTGTTTGAATTTGTAATCCGAATAGTGGTACAATACTTTGAGATGTGTAATTAGGTATTGACTTCCGTTTGAGCCTTGTTAATTTCAAGCATAGGCGTTTTAACAATGTTATTGCCACGGCTAGTATTAGTGATTATTATATACAAAAATACATTTTATATATTCATTTTTCTGCCGTTGGCTATGTTTCTGTAAAAAAAAAACATTTTAAAAAAATAATATTTATAATATTGTATATTACTGTATAGTTATGAATATATATATAGATGATTCTATTATCCACTAAAATGCTACTATCTATTAAACTACTCCGAATTATGCTGCCTACCTTGATGAGATATTCTCCCTTTCCAAGTGTCACCAACTTCTCTGTTGTCAGGCTGTTGCCATCCAACAACATGTACTGAAAGTTGCAACAAAATACAAATAGAGAGACATTTTAATCTGGTTAATATCAACAACGTGTTTGTTCATTTATTTGATTAATAATGTGTGTTTGTTTGTTAGTGTGCTTGCTATGTTCACAGCTTAGACAACCTGGATTAACTTTTCATATGAGAAATATTGGCAAAGGACATTATAATTAAAACAAGTAATTGTCTTTCTGAGTAGCAGGATTTTGGTCAGCGGGTAGTCGCTTCGGTTGTAAGATCGTGAAGCAATTGGTATATAAAATGTTGTGGTATGTGATGTCCTGTCTGTTTTTATTTAGAACTTTGTTTCTTACTTGAAACAGTACTAAAGGTGTTTTTGTCTAGAACTTTGTTTCTCGCTTGAAATAGTACTAAAGGTGTTTCCGTCTAGAACATTGTTTCTTGCTTGCAATAGTACTAAAGGTGTTTCCGTCTAGAACATTGTTTCTTGTTTAAAATAGTACTAAAGTTATTTCTGAGCGTATAATCGCCTACGAATTTGACTTGCATTTACAAGCCAAACTGTTCAGCTCATATCTGTAGATGAGTTTACATCAAAACACTATGTACGGTAATGCAGGTCGTTTTTCCCTAAATAAAAAAGGGCAGGACTTAGCCCAGTGGTAAGGCGCTCGGTCTATAATCGAAACTTTATCGGATGGTGCTAATCGATTAAAACCGATGATCGATGGCAAAATTCCAACTGATACACAATAGTACTAAAACCAGGACGCTCTGAATCCCTATCACTCGAAGTCAATTCGCCCTCGACCGTGGCTCGTTTCTTTCTAAATCAGGGTAGATACATTCTAAAGCCGGGTCGTTTCGCCCTGAAGCCCGGTCGTTGCGCCCTAAAACCGGGACGTTTCGTTCTCATTGTATCTTCCACAACAGTTTCGTATAAAGATTCTAAAGACATAAAGACGACTCAAGCAGACACTGGGTACACACAAATGAATATTGTAAACAGGAAATTGTAAGTTTCAGATACAGGTAACATACTGGATCGAATTAGCAAAGACAGTTTTTTTTTATCAGTGTAAAGTATTATAACATTGAGAACAAGCTGTTGTAGCACACGCCTGCCTTGGGACAGGTTCTGACCAATGCTATCTCATCCATCCAAGACAGTAAAAGACAGTTCTATGACTTCAGAACATCAGCCGAGCTCTCAACTAGATCCGTTTTCATTCTATTATGTGCACACCTGCTCACTTATCTATAGTTTTATCTATATTTACTCAAATCAGTTTTCTTTAAAAAATAAAAACTACACATTTACAGTGCTTAAACATCTGCGTTTAAGAAAAACAGTCTTCCTATGGCTATCAGAAGTATCAATGCTAGAGGTCTAGAGCTTTAGTGCGACCAGGTTGGGACCAGAGTGATGTGTTTTATGGATTAAAAAGCCTAACGGGGAATATGCACCTGGTTCCCTGAGTGCCTAAATTTATCACTGGTAATCATTAGTTATATTTATAACACCTCCACCACCACCCTCATATTAATATATTGTAGACTATTTTAGGGACAGTCTGAATTTTCAAAATAACTTCATTACAGAGCATATACAAATATATGTCCCCATCAGCACAATACATTTTTTTATATCTTACCTAAATCTGGGATAGGTTCAGGTAAATGTAATTTCGGTGTATTTAAACACATTTACTAAATTTTGTTTCGATATATTCATGACGGACGGACGGACGTACCAAAATGATGTACGTCTGCCATACACTTTGTGAACTTCGAAAGGTATATATGCATATTGCTTTTATGAGCGTTTTTATTTATAATATGAAACTACGAACCTTTGCGGTTTTTCCTTTTTTCTTTTTTCTTTTGTGACGGACATAATATGCTAATGAGGTCATGTAAGAAAGGCACGTACCCACCCAAAAAAATTATCAAAGTGTGAGAAATGTTATTTATAATATTTGAATTTGTCGTTGTTGATTTAATGTATGTATGTGTACATGTGTGTGTGTGTGTGTGTGTGTGTGTGTGTGTGTGTGTGTGTGTGTGTGTGTGTGTGTGTGTGTGTGTGTGTGTCATTATTTTAGATTTATTGTTAATAATATTGGTTTATTTATTTATTTTAATTTATTTTATTTTTTATTTTATTTTATTTTATTTTATTTTATTTTTTATTTTATTTTATTTTATTTATTTATTTATTTTTTTTTAATTGATTTATGTATTTATTGGTTTGCTGGAATGAGGTCACTGGGGTGTAACAGTGACTTTACAGAGTGATAAAAATACAGCATAATCCTAACAGCAATATTAAAATATATGGGATAAATAAATCCTTCGTAGTAGGTATTAAACTTGTTAGCTTAGTAGGATGTTTTCCGTACATTTCGCCTCTCCCTTCCCCTCCAGTCTTTAGAGTTTACCGTAAAAACAATTCATGTTCTCTATTTATTTTGATGGTACGAAGAAACATATATTTCTACAAAATAAGAATACCAATATAGAACGTGTATGAAAATAGTTTATGTTGTAATTTTAATAAAAGGTTGTGACTGTCTTGGTATAGGAAGGAAGGAAATATTTTATTTAACGACGCACTCAACACATTTTATTTACGGTTATTTACGGCGTCAGACATATGGTTAAGGACCACACAGGTATTGAGAGAGGAAACCCACTGTCGCCACGTCATGGGCTACTCCTTTCGATTAGCAGCAAGGGATCTTTTATATGCACCATCCCATAGAAAAGGATAGTACATACCACGGCCTTTTTTACACCAGTTGTGGAGCACTGGCTGGAACGAGAAATAACCCAATGGGTCCACCGACGGGGATCGATCCTAGACCGACCGTGCATCAAGCGAACGCTTTACCACTGGGCTACGTCCTGCCCCGTCTTGGTATAGATATCGATTGTGGAATTATTTTAAAATAGAAGATTTTGTGATTTTAGTTTATTTCTTTTTAAAATTTAATTTAATTGTTGTTGTTTTTTTTTTTTTTTGTGTGTGTGTGGGGGTCGCTATACTATTTATTTAATTTCGAATATAACTGCGCTAACCTTTTTTCATCTACGATAACGTAAAGACATGTGAACATGACCCACCCCTCAAAGTGACAAGTGATAAAATATGGAATGAATGAATGAATGAATGAATGAATGTTTAACGACACCCCAGCACGAAAAATGCATCGGCTATTGGGTGTCAAAATATTATTAACAGCCTATCGAAACTCATGATTGATAATTTTAAATACATTTATCAGTTTACAAAATTTACTTGACTGGACAAATATCATTCCTCTTTTCTGCTGTAGTGATAAATTGGTCAAAAACATAAAATAATTAAGCTTTGCACGCTTAAACTGAACCCGGAAGAGAAAATCTCGGCAAAGAATTATACGGTAACACGTAACTTTGCGTTTAATTAAATATTGCTTCTATCCGGAAAGTTTTAAAGTACCTCTCCTAAATATTTATTTTAAATCATTAAAGGGACATTCCTCAGCTTGCTGCAATTTTAAAGATGTTATCGACTAACATATACTTTTTAACAACTGTAATTACATATCAAATATATTTTGTCCATAAAATCTTAGCGGCTGTATATTAAACGTGTTTCTGATCGTTCTAATATTTGTACTAGGTTAAATTTCATTTTATTTCCTAAAAAAAAATATTTTTCGTACGTCCGAAATTATTTGAAGATAAAATCCAGTTTGGGCTTCTTACAAATATTAAGACAACCAGAAACACATTGAATGTACATACACTGATATTCTAAATAAGAAAATATGTTTAATATGTTTAATATGTAAGTTTAATCGTAGAAATATTTTATTAGTCGGAAACATCTTACAATGCAGCAAACTCAGTTATGTCCCTTTAAGTGTGCCAACGTCATATTTTGTGATTTGTAATAGTCATTATATTGAAGAACAACACCGATCAAAACAACACATTTTGGTAGCGAATGCAAGAGAACACCGGATGTTTGACTGCCAAGCTGTGCTATCCTAGAATGCATTTTATTTGGCCGGGTCCTCATTGCGTATAGACAAGACACCACGATTTTTGATACAGCAGTCGTGGAGAACCGGTTGGGATGAGAAATAAATGGATCCACAAGTGAGCGTGCTATTATTACACACCTTGGCGTTTTACAATAAGCATTCATGAAATCAAATAATCAAATGAATACTGGGTTTTATCTAATCTTATTAAAATTCGAACATATCGCGTCTATATAAGTATTCCAGAAGATTTTTTGTTTTAATTCTTGGTATAATTAGACTCCAATGGTGTTAAACAAAACAAACTGTTTTCGTATAATTAGAAGACGTACCTGTTTTTCTGGACTTGTTGCCATCTCTCTCTTAAACTGAGGAATTATAGGACCTTATTCTCTGCCAAAGATTGCAATTAATGAAGAAATGTTTTAATATGGCTAGTCTTTATTCCTAGCCTGCTAACCAATCAATTCCGTTTACGTATATGAACCTTACACGGCAACGCTTACTTAAAACCAAGTGATTACATGAGGAAACAGAAAGCAATTTTGATAGCCTTGACACACGCTGGCTGTTTTCGTGCCCTGATTTGGATACACGGTTAGGACCATACCAAGCTTAAACATGCTAGGGGGAGATATAAAAGAATCAAGCACTGCAAATCTCCGTTCATCCCTTAACACTACCCACCTCAGGTGCACATATATGTCGGGAGGGGGGGGTGGGCGTAGCCCAGTGGTAAAGCGTTAGCTTGATGTGCGGTCGGTCTAGGATCAATCCCCCGCCGTTGGGCTATTTCTCGTTCCAGAGTGCTCCACAACTGGTGTAACAAAGGCCGTGGTATGTACTATACTGTCTGTGGGATAGTGCATATGAAATATCCATTGCTGCTAATCGAAAAGAGTAGCCCATGAAGTGGTGACAGCGGGTTTCCTCTCTCAATATCTGTGTTTTCCTTAACCATATGTCTGATGTCATATAACCGTAAATAAAATGTGTTGAGTGCGTTGTTAAATAAAACATTTCTTTCTTTCTGTCTACATAGTCGGACAACTTGTTATTTATCAATTACGACTATCTACTTCCCGGTACTAGTTATAGACCGTGGATCCACTATACCCCCCCCCCCCCCCCGCCCCCCATAGGGATTTTTCAAGATGAGTATATCTTTGAAGCCTATCCATAGACATATTCAAATCAGCTTGTCTGCAGGCAATCTGTTGGTGGGTGTGCCTGTAGGGCATGTTTGAGTGTAGGCACCCTATTTATTTTTAAAAGGGCACATTTCTGATCAAGATAAATTTTCAAAAACATTTGAAGATAATTCTGGACTATATCACTGGGGTTTTTTTTAAAGCAGGGTTACTGGTGAATCTATTCCCCCATCTGACGAAGTATAGTGAGTCACTGAATTTGATATGTCCCGAGTATTACATGCATATCATATGAAAAAACTGCATGGTAATAAGTTAACATTCAAACAGGTTTTGAACAGGTTTAAGACCAAATTATGAATGCTATTCATGTTGAACAACATTTTCATAACAACAAACCACAAAGCAAGATATACTCACCGTCAAAAGTTACGCAGTTCCTGATATATATATAATTCTCTCTGTACATGTGTATATATACCGTACTTAAAATATTCTGAACCTTTTATTATTGTATTGTATTTAATATCTGAAAGCAGCATTATTTAAATATGGTGCAGCATTTTGAATATTTTTATATTAAACACAAGTCTTACAAACATATGGTGCAGTACTATAAAAATGCTGTCTGAACCATTTACATGGATATTTCTGACCCATTTTGTATGTGATTCCAATCTAATTAAAATCTTACAAACTATAAAATGTGGATATCTAGCACTATAAAAAGCTCATGTCCATTCCCAAACCTCAATCAGAATCCTGCCAGTGATTTAAACTAACAATACTGCGTAGTCCCTAATGTCCAGGTAACATTTCGTCTGTAAATAATAATTTAAATATTGACCAATCACACTTCGCCTTTCATAACGTTATTTGGGAGCATACAAATTCTAAAAATATCGGGCGAGTCTATTTTAGTGGCCGCAGTACAGCGAACCATACCAATACGTACGGGGTGGGTTATCAGTCTTCAATTTTACATTAAAAATTATTTATTTATTTATAAAATTAAAAAAAAACTAAATCAGTCTTCAGTTTTACATTACAAATTATTTATTTTATAAAATAAAACATGTTTTAAGGCATTCGTAATTCACACGAAACATGTCGTATACCCTCAGGATAATTCGGAATGTTTTCAAATTATTTTTAAATCACTGGCAGGATTCTGCAAGTAAGGTTTTGATTGGTGGACATGAGCTCCAACTGGCTGTCTTTAGATCCACATGTAATAGTGGAGCTAATTTTAATTAGATTGGTGAAGTTCACAATTTTATATTTCTAGATCCTTCTTTTTATTGTATAAAGTAGATGTTAATAACAACTACAAAACAATATAATATGTGGTATGAATAATTATATACTTCTCAAAATACACATAGAGTCAAACCTGTTTATAACGGTCACCCAAAGGACCTGGCAAAAGTGGCCGTTATAGACAGGTGACCCTTATATACAGGTTCAAAATTAGAACCCATATATTAAAACATATCACAATTGCCATAAAGAAAGAAGACATACATAGAAGACATACATGCGTTATAAATAAGATTTTTTTATTACATGACATGTCAGAAGGTATTTTGTTTAATTGAAGGTTATTACCCATGTGGCATGTTTATCTCATTTGTTTGTTTCATGTCACCGCTAACCATTCAGCGTATGACCGTTGATTATAACTGAATAAGATCAAGAGTCATTAAATAATCCTAAGACGGGGCATCTTTAATGACCGCCGCCTTCAGCAATTCATGTTTATTTACTAATCATGTCTGACTAAAAACAATCAGACACCTAACATAACACCTCATCTGTTTTGTTTCTCGAGACTCAATGGAGTGACCATACATACAGATTACATTATGTACAGCCAATGGGAAATCGTGTACTGTTCAGTGAGGATGCTGAGAACCAATCGAATTACACCACAAGTAACTGCGTGTCACGGAAGTTATTGAGTGTCCGTTTGTTTTTCAATTACGATCAGAGAATTACAATGGAACTTTACTTTGACGGAAAATAAACTCAAAGCTACAGACATGGCCATATAATTTTTAAGATGATCGAAAAGGTAAAGACATAACCAGGGTAAAAAAATAAACCAAAACACGTCTTCACGACAATCATCTTCTGACCGTTATAGCAGGTTCAACCTGTGATTTTGGATGAAAAATAGTGACCGCTGGCCGTTATGAACAGGTGACCGTTATGTACAGTTCAAATAAGGAAGAAAATGCATTGGGGGATTTATAGTGGCCGTAATAGGCAGGTGACCGTTATGTACAGGTGACCGTTAGACCAGGTTCGACTGTACACATACTTAGGATTGCCTGCATCTTTTATTATTAAACACAAATTGACCTGGGGTTTTTAAACATATTGCGGCTTCATTATCCAAATGTGGTTCAGTATATGGAGTGTATATATTATGTTCACACATTTATGAAGATGTCCCACTATTCTTAGTAGCAGCCAATTTTAAGTACTTTTCCTCGGCATGTATGTTTTAAATTTACAATCCATCTATCTTACAGAAGCTTGTAATATTTTTAAAAACACATTTCTATTTAAATTGTACTTAATTTATGCTTAGGTGTATATAATTGACACCAAATATAGTCGTCAGGCATATCTAGCACTTGACTTTCTTTCCTATATCATCTGACTCAAATAATATTTTATTATAATGTCCATCATGTTTACAATATCTGTAATTTCTTATTTTTCCTTTGGGCTTTTGCTCTTGTTCGTCCCTCAATATGGACCGGCCTCGGTGGCGTCGTGGCAGGCCATCGGTCTACAGGCTGGTAGGTACTGGGTTCGAATCCCAGTCGAGGCATGGGATTTTTAATCCAGATACCGACTCCAAACCCTGAGTGAGTGTTCCGCAAGGCTCAATGGGTAGGTGTAAACCACTTGCACCGACCAGTGATCCATAACTGGTTCAACAAAGGCCATGGTTTGTGCTATCCTGGGTGTGGGAAGCGCAAATAAAAGATCCCTTGCTGCTAATCCATGTAGTGGCGACAGCAGGTTTCCTCTCAAAATCTGTGTGGTCCTTAACCATATGTCTGACGCCATATAACCGTAAATAAAATGTGTTGAGTGCGTCGTTAAATAAAACATTTCTTTCTTTCTTTCTTTCCCTCAATATGTCAACAGCTCTTGTAGCATCAGATCACAAACCATCCACTTCAGCTTCAGTATTTCGTTGGGCATTTCTCAGCTCTGTCCATGTGGTTGAGGAATACCCTGGACTTTGTGATATGATTAATACCAAATGAGACCATGGCAGTTTGCTCTTTTGCATATTGTTCTATTGGTACAGCATATTTTCAGGGAATATCTTCTGGATGGAAAGTTTGCAACTAATCCACAGTTTCATAATAACAGCATTCGTGGTCATGTGAAAGGGGTTCTTCCAAGCCATACTTGATCTAAGGAATCCCTACAAAGGTCTCAAGAGACTGGAAGACATTACTATAAATGAAAAAAAGAAAACTGCCCTCAGCTTTTTGGGAAGAGGGTTCTATTTGTGAGACAAAGTACATGTTTCAAATGCAAACCATATCTGAGGGTGTTGTAAAGTACACAAGAAGATGCAGAGACAAAGATTATATATCAATGTCTGTACATTGCTGCCAGTTCACCATCCCAGATACGAAAATTTTTATACACTCAACTTGGCAATAAGAGGCATCTTACAGGCATCATTAAGAATACAGGGAAGACAACATCTAGCAATACCAGCTGTGCTTGCCATTACTGGTTATGATACCAACATTGATTTTATGCAGAATGGAAAACTGATGGTTTTGAATATTTTCAAGTAACACTGTGACGGTACATGCTCTTAAATTTGTTTCGCCTGTGGCGATTTTAATTGTGTTAGAGGGCCGTGTGCAGTTTCATTGCCCGTAGCCCAGGTGGGCAACTTGTTACGTAATACTTCGCGCGATCGGGCATTCCATTATGCACTTAGTCCAGCTGTGGAGGCCATGTGGCGAGTAGTTACGTAGGTACATCTGCGAGTACGGTTTTTACAACCGTGATTTGGCGACGATGGCGTCAGTAAGTCTGACGATCAGAGAGAAATATACCGACTCTAGTAGAGGTAGAATATGAGATGATACGTGAGGTACCGCCTTGTAGCCCCAGGCAAAATCCTGATTTATAATAAATAGCTAGTGTTTTAGAGATATCGAGGAGAACGAATTAGGAAGGCTCCAGGGGATCACGGACGCCGTCCACTGAACGAAATATATTAGTTCAGACGGGACTTTGGTAATTATATATTTTCTGCTCTGTGTATAACCTTGATGTGATTGATGTGACTTTTAATATTCTAATACTGTATTTATACCAATATTCTTTAGACAGTGTCTTCGGTCATCTGACGAAGTAAATCGTATACTTTTTGTTCTAACATTATACGAGTATTTGGTAATATAAAGCTTAGCCAGTCATCCTAGAAGACCTAGGTACACTGTAGGTTATTGTCTTTATTGTGATCGGTACCAGTATTAATTCTGTGTTGCACGTTACTGAACGAGTAGTAAGGGTTAATTAAAAAATTAACCAGTTAGGAATAGAGCTGTAATTCCTTTATTAATTAAGTTCCTCTGGAAGCGTTCCTAAATTATCACACGTTACTGAACGAGTAGTAAGGGTTAATTAAAAATTAACCAGTTAGGAATGGTGTTGTAATTCCTTTATTAATTAACTTCTCCTGGAAGCGTTTCTCAATTATCACACGTGTGGTGTGGTGTAACGGTGAAGTGATTCGCATATTGTGTAACTAGACACCTAGAGATTAACTAATTAAGTGATCATTTCTGGGTTGTTATTATTGCTGTTATTAATTAACTACTACGGCTGTACATTTGTCAGCGTAGATTAATACAGAATCCAAAGTGTATTGTGTTTTGTTGTGTTTTCTAGTGAGCTAAACGTACTATAAATAATATATACTTTATATAAGATCGTATCTCTGATCATACCTAGAGACGAGCCATACTAGGGTTTAACAGCCTGTTACAGAGAGATCTAATAGATATACAGTTAGGAGAGATATTTTGATAATCGTGTTTTATTCAGTTACGGGAATTATAGAATCCCCGTGACAGGAGTAGAAAATTGGGGCGCTCGTCCCGGATCTGAAACGGGACATGCATATTTAAAAAAGTATTGTTTGTAAATGGGGGCTTTATAAATTAATTTTACAATTACTCGAAGTAGCACGTTGTTCACTAGAAAATTAATTAATAATAAGTGCGTCATATCTAAACATGGATAAGAATTTGCTGGATAGGCCTACGCTCAGTGTAGTGGAGATTAAGCGAGCACGTAAGGCCGAGTTAGTTGAAATCGCGGGTGAGCGAGAAATTGATTTAACATCAGCTAAAACCTTAGGTGATATAAAGACAATTATTATCCAGGAAGTTTTTGGGTGATATAGCCTGTTATGGAAGACAGTGAGATTGTTCCAGAGATAGAGATAAGTGACTTGAGTATGGAACAACAGTTAGCTTTTAAAAAGCTTGAGTACGAAAGAGAAGAACGTGCATTAGATAGAGAGAGAGAGAGAGAGAGAGAGAGAGAGAGAGAGAGAGAGAGAGAGAGAGAGAGAGAGAGAGAGAGAGAGAGAGAGAGAGAAGATAGAGATAGAGAAAAAGAAGATAGGATAGAGAAAGATAAAGATAGGGATAGAGAGAGAGAGACAGAAAGAGAAGAGAGAGATAGAGAAGATAGACATAGAGATAAAGAGAAAGAAGATAGGGATAGAGAAGATAGAGAGAGGGATAGAGAGAGAGAGAGAGAGAGAGAGAGAGAAAGAGAAGAGAGGGATAGAGAAGATAGACATAGGGATAGAGAATTCCAGTTAGAAAAATTAAAAGTGGAACATGAGTTAAAGTTGAATACTGAAGAAGTTAGACGTGAGGCAGGAAATGGTTTTAACATGTCGGAGGCTTATAGATCAGTGCCTGTATTTGACGATAAGGAGGTAGACATGTTCTTTCAACTTTTGAACGGGCCGTAAGCAGCTAAATTGGCCGCAGTCTAAGTGGACATTGTTAGCCGTGTCTAAGTTTAAGGGGAAGGCTAGTATAGCTTATAATTCAATGAGTGATGAGCGAGCAAGTCAGTACGACCTAGTTAAGACTGCAGTGTTGAGGGCTTATGATTACGACCTGAGGATTATCGTTTACGGTATAGCGAGTTGAGAAAAACGCAGGGTCAGTCTTATAGTGAGTTTGTGGCTAAGAAGGCAGGGATGTTTGATAAATGGGGTTGTTTCTCATCAGGTAGAGTCATATACCGAGTTACGGGAGTTGTTGATCTTACAGGACATTAAAAATGGATTACCAGTTAGCTTACGTATTTCATTTAGAGGATCGTGATGTCAAAAAGATAGAGGAGCAGGCATAGTGGCAGATGATTACGTGTTAATAACACAAAGCTCAGGCAGTACCGGGTAGCTCTTTACAACAGGGTGATAAGAAGAAATTTCAGCCAGGTTTTTCCCGGGAAAGTAACTATCGGAGACAGTCATCTAGTTGGTCAGCTAGTCAGGCCAGGAATGCACCTGGTGGGCAAAGTAAGGATAGACCTGCATTATCAGCCAATGCACGAACTTTTTGTCCACAGTGCAGTTACTGTAAAAAGATAACCATCTTATCGGGGGACTGTTTTTAAAAGGAAACGCGATAATGCGCAAGTGGTCGTTTAGTGAGGTCAGCTCCGTTAGCGAGAGAGTTAATGGTTAGTCCCATGGCAGAGAAAGTAAACCCGTATGTGTCCATGGTATGGTTTGTGATGTGAACCAACAGTTGTGTCCTAAGGCATATCAATCTATAGAGATACGGGTGTAGTCAGAGGTCTGATAACGCAAAAGTGTTTAGCTGGTATTGAAAATTCAGACATAGGACGTAGTTTGGCTTTAACCTCGGTTACTGGAGAAAAAATGGTTGTCCGGTTACATAAGGTTTTCTTGTGTTCGAAGTTTGTGACGGGACCAGTCGTTATGGGTGTTGTGAAGGACTTGCCTGTTGACTAAACATAGGAGTTTTGTTGGGTAATGATTTGACTAGTCAGTGTTGGTCAGCCGAAATGTGACCAATTGTTAATTACAGACAGCCCTTTACCAGTAGAAGAGAGTGAGGTTATGAGATTATTTATCCTGCGTGTGTAAAACTAGGGCTATGGCCAGTAGGTTAGCACAAGACGCAGAGGATATTTGGTGATTTTGTCTGATACGTGTGTGAGCCATGAAATTGGAGTGGATGAGGTTATCAGTAAAATTGTAGACAAGTCACTGAGGAATTAAATGTGGTGGACCTGTTGATCTCCCACCCAGAGGGGAATTGAACCATTGTCTTTGATAGAGGGGATTTACCTTGTAATAGGACAAGAGTTAATTCTAGAAGGCAGGGCGCTGATCCAAATTGTTGGCAGCTCGCACTACCTTGTTAACTGTGGTACAAGGGAGTATTAATAAATAAGAGAGTTTAGAGAGATGGGAGGTTTGCCGGCCGACCGAAACTAGCTAGGAAGGGGGGCAA
>NC_054701.1:35387648-35402972 GCF_016097555.1 Gigantopelta aegis | reverse complement strand
GAATTGTAAAAAGTTAGAGAAATTGCCTTAACAATGTGATGGTAATTTAATTAACTAACTTGTCCGTCGTTTATTATTAAATGGCCTTTTTCAATTCATTCAGGTGTTGGTGTTTTTTTTCTATGTAATGTAACCATGAAACGAAGTACAACCTTTTTCTTTTTAAATGAGATATTGCCATAAATCAGTATTTATTTAGTATAAATATATTTATGGTAAATCGTTCGTACGAAGAAGACAATACGGTAACGTTTATAAGTGTGGGTTTTAGTATTTCGCGCGTTATCTCCCTTGGGACCAAAATTTAATCGACGAGCACATTAACATAAATTATTATTCCTAGGAACAAGGAAGATTTATTTGGATCAGTCCAGTTGAAAATTTATTTTCCCACCCAACCCTACCCCCAGAAAAATTCAGTATGTTTAATTCCATTTGTTTAAAAAAAAAAAAAAAGAAAAAAAAAAAAAAGAAGATATATATATATATATATATATATATAGAATACTGGTGGTTATCATTAAAGGCTTGAAAGGTGCTCAATACTTTAAGGGAGAGTAGAGCATGCAATAAATATATATATTGCACTTTTGTCCTACGCTATTACTCCGAGTTTCACGCCCTTCGACGATCTTCAGATAGCTGATACTGGTGAAAAGATTGCAGGGTTTTTATTTTTATGTAGTGCGGTTGCGTGGTTTGAGCTTACTGGTGTGACGGCATTTTGAGATGAGCTCAGTCCTTTTGTTGAGATTGTTTTTGTCTTTTGTTTGTAGGATGGCGAGCTTTTCCTCAATGCACAGGTTACATTGGCCGGAGTTTCGTTTGTACGTGTTCGACTGTTTGATAATTTGCCAGCTTATTTCATAATTTGTTCGCTGGTTTTTTAGTTCCCAGACATGTTTAGATAGCTCGGTTTCTTTCGAGTATTTTTCGTGTTTGAACGATTTCGTGTGATTGTTGTATCGTTGTTTGAAATTACCGCCAGATAGACCGATGTATGTTTTGACGTTGCGCCAGTTGTTACGCTTGCTTTGTATATACTATCGAACTTGCTTGGCATTGTCCGTTGAGTGGGCAGTTTCTTTATTTCTGCAGTGTGCAATTTTCTCTTTGTTGTTACGCTGACATGGATCTTTAATAATCTTTAGAGTTGTGGTTTTTGATTAATGTGCCGATGTTTTTCATTTGCAACTGTAGCTGATTTTGACGTGTATTTTTGTTGAATAAATTTTGTGGTATTTGTGTGTGGAGGGGAAATGTTTGGATATTAATTTTATGAATAATTGTCCGATGTTTGTTTTCACAGCTTTGTTGTATGGTGGTTTGAACCATATGATTTTTCCTGCTTCTGTTCTTTCTTTTTTTTTGTTTTGTGTTGTGTGGATTCCTGTTTGTGTGTATAGTATGCGTTCTGTGTAGTTGCTTTCCTTTAGTGCTTTGTCGTACGTGGGTGCGGCTTCCGTGAAATCTTCTTCGCTGGATGATAGCATTGAGATTCGCTTGCTGATTGATGCGGGTATCTGTTTTATAATGCTGGGTGGGTGGTTTGAGTGTATTTTATGTTCAAACACCGGGTCGTTGTTGGGTTTTCTGTAAGGAACCAAATTTTGTATTTTCCTGTATGTAAGTTTAGTGTGACGTCGAGGAAGTTGACACATTTTAGGTTGGTTTGTGTTGTTATTTTGAGGCCAAATTGTTCGAAATTTGTACCCTGCAATCCGAAAATAAAAACCCTGCAATCTTTTCACCAGTATCAGCTATCTGAAGATCGTCGAAGGGCGTGAAACTCGGAGTAATAGCGTAGGACAAAAGTGCAATATATATATATATATATATATATATATATATATATATATATATATATATATATATATATAAAATAATAATAAATCATAATAATAATTGATTAACCCATGAAAGTGGGTGAAGAGAGTGGGTTATTGCACAATACGGTTACATGTGGATATGTCAATTTGTTTACCTTTTCAGGACAAATTTGTTATGTTGTTTACAATTAAATGTCATAGTTGTCTGTATATGTCAATATTGAGTACATTGTTAATTTAGAAGTTGCAGGCGGGTTTTAACCCCCATCTTTCATGGTTCAGAGACAATTGTAAAAAGTTAGAGAAATTGCCTTATCAATGTGATGGTAATTTAATTAACTAACTTGTCTGTCATTTATTATTAAATGGCCTTTTTCAATTCATTCAGGTGTTGGGTTTTTTTTTCTATGTAATGTAACCATGAAACGAAGTACAACCTTTTTCTTTTTAAATGAGATATTGCCATAAATTATTAATAAAAATACTGCAGTCCTACTTCACAAATAAACTACACTAAATTGGGTTACAGAAGTAGAAACAATATTATAACTTACAATTTGTAGTTTTAAAATACTCATCCTTCTTGTAGTTTTAGTATAGAATTGTACAGCCAAGTCGTTTTAATATAAAATAAAATATATTGATTCAGAGAGTAGTAATTTTTATAATTTTCAGCCAGACACATTACAGAAATTTGATACAAGTGTTACTAAAGTCTAGAAAATTGTCGAACAGTGGACACAGTCCAAAAGGTGAAATCTAGATTAAGAATTGAAGCCATTCAAAATACATGTATACTCTTCAAAAGAAGAAACGCAAAACCACATTGTCGTAACATTTGGAGAATTGATTTAATTATTGAATGGTGAGTCCGATAATGACCAAATGTTGCAGGATTGTTCACAATTCACTCTAGTCCATTGTGAGTAAGTGATAGGACACACCACCAAGGTCAAGGTCATCTGGAGTCAATACCGGGTGTGGCCTCCGCGTGTGTTGACAACTGCCTGGCACCGCCTGCCCATTGAAGCAACCAGAGTACGGATGACGTCCCGGGGGATGGTGGCCCACTCGGCCTGCAAGGCTGCTGCCAGCTCGGGCAGGGTCTGGGGCTGTGGTTGTCGCTGTCGGAGGCGTCGGTCCAACTCGTCCCATAGATGCTCATTTGGGTTCAAATCCGGTGATATCGATGGCCAAGGAAGGACATTAATGTTGTTGTTCTGTAGGAAAGCCGTTGTGAGACGTGCTGTGTGAGGCCTGGCGTTGTCATGTTGGAACGATGTGTGGCCGGAGGATCTGGTCAATGTAGCCCTGTGCATTCAGGTTGCCCTGCACGTGGACCAGGTCAGTTCTGCCAGTGTGTGAGATGGCTGCCCACACCATGACACTACCCCCGCCGAATCTGTCCACTTCCTGCACGCAGTTTGCCGCATAACGTTCACCACGACGCCTATACACGCGACATCTTCCATCATGACGTCGGAGCAGAAATCGGGACTCGTCACTGAACCACACCTGTCTCCATCGCAGTTGAGGCCATTGTCGATGAATCTGGCACCACTGCAGTCGGAGTCGACGGTGTTGTGGTGTTAAGATGACACCTCGAACTGGACGTCTGGCACGAATTCCTACCTCACGTAGGCGGTTCCGTACGGTCTGGTCGGATATCCTGCGCAAACCTGGTATTGCTGCGGCTGTGGAGGTGGCAGTAGTCAATCGTTCCCGAAGGTGGCGTACCCGGATGTAGCGGTCCTGCCCGGGGGTAGTGACCCGTGGTCGACCGGATCTAGGGAGGTCACGTGTTGATCCATGTTGCTGGTAACGGTCCCACAATCTGGAGATGGTGCTTGGGGACACATGGAATGCCCTGGCAACGGCCGTTCTGGATTCGCCTGCGTCTAGTCGGCCGATGGCATTGTTTCTCTGCGGTTCACTGAGACGTGGCATGTCCTGGATTGTCAACTGTCGGCCAGATACAGAGGCCAGGCAAGCGAACACCCTGCACTTTTATACTGTCGGTGTTCATGTTGCACGTGCAGACAACGCACGTGCAGTGGTGACATGGTTTGCACGTGGCTGCGTTTTTGCGAATATTCACATTTTGGAACTTTATTGTACAGTAGCTGCGTTTTATCGAATGTAACCGTGGGAATGTGTTTGGGACATGCAATGACCTTATATTCACAAAGCATGAACCGGTAGGAAACATAAAATCGGAGTTATAACCCATTTGTACCCTTTTGCGTTTCTTTTTTTGAAGAGTATATATTAAAAGACAAATTGAAAAAGACATTTTTAAAAATAAAGTGTGTCTGTTTAAATAATTTGATTAGCCTGGAATCCATTTTATTAGCTATTTTTATTAAGGCTTATTTGCCCAGTTACGTGAGTGTGTGTATATGTGTGTGTGTGTGTGTGTGTGTGAGAGAGAGAGAGAGAGAGAGAGAGAGAGAGAGAGAGAGAGAGAGAGAGAGAGAGAGAGAGAGAGAGAGAGAGAGAGAGAGAGTATTACTACCTACCTATGTAATGTACACATCTGATGAGAAAAGGTTTTCGTACATAAACGTTGATATACCGTGTATACAGGTGTATGTATGAAACGGTTTGCCTGGAAGAGTAGTAAATGGATGTTAAATACTATACGTCGTAATGTTTTAAGTAATGTTTTCAGGGCCTAACCGTGACATTACTAAATTGTTCTGGAACAATAAAAAAACAAACAACAACCCCCCCCCCCCCCCCCCCAAAAAAAAAAAAATAACAACATTGTATTGGAGTAAACACCTTAACAGTATGATCAGTGACATTTTGCTGGAGTTGCTTGGGTGGGGATTGACACCTGCCATGACATGGTGTTTACCCGGAGAAAAGCAATTTGGGGTAGTACCGGTAAGCCGAATAATAAATGTCCCGGGACGTAGAAAGGTCTAATTGATTTGCATGTTCTTCACTGCTGTATGAGCCGTGTTTTATTTAATAACGAAATGAGGAAGCGTACTAGCATATGATTAGTAGTTACGTTTGTTTTTGTTTGTTTGTTTGTTTGTTTGTATGTGCGTGTTGCATTTATTACTATTATTACTATTATTATTATTATTATTTCATTTAAATTGCTATACTATTTCCTTTTGCAGCTAATTCCGTGTAGCTTAAAACAATTCCTTTTTGAATGCTAAATGTGGGTGTTTAACAGCTCAGTTGTCATATAATGTTCTGTAGCTGTCATGTAACACATGTTCGAACAACCGCTGTATATAGAAGCAAACTTACTCAATATTACGAGGGGCTGAATACATGACATGTATATCATGGAAAATCTACTGTGTTAGGTAATTTATCATTGGGTCATTGATCACTGGGTGGTGTATTTTCACAATATAGTACTTTTTGTTATTTTGCAATATTTATATCGTTATTGGAATCCTGTGAATGTATGGCTACTATGTTCATTTGGTGATGGTCGATCATTTGCAGGTATATCCAAAGCATGCTAGTATACTAGTAATTGCCATGTTATGGCGAGAAATGTTAACGTCTCACTATTACACAGTTTGCGACATAAATTATCTTGATGAACAATATGCAGTGATAAAGTATACATCAATTAGGACCATCAGTTATATAGAGATATAAACTGGAAATAATAAAAACAAGGTTGGCATTGTAAACTACTGGTTGGTGTAAAAGTGGTTGTCGTTTTGGATTAAAATGATGTAGCAATGCCTTAATTAGTTGGGAATGGTTCAATATGAATTCCTGGTGAATGTTGACAAAAAAAGCATAGTTACGTTTGGTGCCTTCGGATGGTACAACTTGGTCAAATTTGGGGTCTCAACTCATGGACTAATTAAGTTATTTATATTATTATGTTACTTATTATAAATACCCATCATGTAACCAGCGATATGAATTCGTAGTATTAATATCTGTACTGTGATACAGGATCGGCTCGTCGTTACCTTTTGACTGCACACAATGAAAAACATGTAATGGGGCAATTAATAGTCCATGTGCCAGATACCGAAACCCTCCCTCCATAGGGATTTTGGAGACAAGTATTTTTAGATACCCCATTATATATGAATTTAATATCTGCTTGTCTGCAGCAAAAATGTTGGTGGATTAAAAAAAATATCGCCATTTGAATAGGGGTACCGTTGCGTATTTGGTGTTCCAAAAATGCTGTGTGGAAAAATTAAATATAGTGATATGGTTGTCATCCATATATATTTTTAACAGATATAAGGCTAAAATGAATGTTATTCATCTTATACTAGATGTTAATATTAATAAACCAAATAACAATGCAATATATGGTATGAATAATGATATACTCATCGGCAAAAGTTAAGCAATGCCTGAAATGCATTATTTTCTATATTTACACATACTTTGGGCTTCTTGAACCTTTTATTATTAAAAATTGCACTGTATTTAATATATTGAGGCAGCATTATTCAAATATGATTCAGTATATCTGCCTATACTATACTCAACAATATTAATTAAGGGCCAGTAGATATTTTGGCATTTTCCTTTAAATATGGGGAACAATACAACTTCTTCCGTTAAAGTTGTCAGCATTGTGGCATGTTCTTAATCTTAATGATTTAAATAACAATTTAGAGGGAACACGATGACAAATATCATTCTGAACAAATATGTAACAAATACTATGCTCATTTCAATATTTTTCATAAACAGGTGAAATACTCATCGTTTTTTGTGTGTATCACCAGTCAGATTTTACTGAAACAATGTTTAGAAGTCATATATATGACCAAAAACTAGCTAAAATAATATGACAGTAACAAAGAATTATATTATAATATAAGAACGTTTACTAGCCCTTAATTAACATGTATGTGCATCAATATTATGAAGATGCCCCTCTTTACTAAACACCAGTGTTAACAATTTAAAACATCCGTTTTGTGTACCTACCGTAATTTCTTTTGCATTACATGTACAATTCATCTATCTCACAGAAGTTCATCTTATACTGGTCCGTGTTTGTAATATGTTTATTTGCTTTTTGCTTATAATTTGCTTTTATATTGTGCTTAACTTATGCTCAGGTGTATATAACTAGTATCTACATCAAATATTGTCTAGGAAAGTTTTAACTTCCTTTCATATTCCTTTGTATTTTTATGCAAGTAAAATATTTCTGTTATGTTCACAATTTCTGGTATTCTCCTTCGTCAGGCTCTGCTCTGGTTCCTCCATCAGTATGTCCATCAGCTCTCATAGTATAATGTCACTATTTCATCTCTAGTGTTCCTTCTGAAATTTCTCAGCCATTTGGTTGGGAAATAGGCTGGACTGTCTGGTATGACTGATACCAAATGACAACTTGGCAATTTGCTCTCTTTATGTGCATTCTCAGTGAATACACACATGTAGAGTGGAGAAGGCCGATTTATACTCTGTCGTAGTTCAATATTATCATCCTTGGTTTGACAACAAACATTTCCAGATATTTCTCAAGTCATAATGGTTTGTGTGTGTGTGTGTGTGTGTGTGTGTGTGTGTGTGTGTGTGTGTGTGTGTGTGTGTGTGTGTGTGTGTGCGTGTGTGTGTGTTATTCGCACCTGCACTTCCATAAAGAAGGTATATGAAATGATCTACTTCTTAAATATATGGACATCAATTTTTGCTGACCTTTCATGAGCTAACAACATTTCAAGAAAGTATTGGTGTTTGTAACGGGGATTCTATAATTCCCGTAACTGAATAAAACACGATTATCAAAATATCTCTCCTAACTGTATATCTATTAGATCTCTCTGTAACAGGCTGTTAAACCCTAGTATGGCTCGTCTCTAGGTATGATCAGAGATACGATCTTATATAAAGTATATATTATTTATAGCACGTTTAGCTCACTAGAAACACAACAAAACACAATACACTTTGGATTCTGTATTAATCTACGCTGACAAATGTACAGCCGTAGTAGTTAATTAATAACAGCAATAATAACAACCCAGAACTGATCACTTAATTAGTTAATCTCTAGGTGTCTAGTTACACAATATGCGAATCACTTCACCGTTACACCACACCCACACGTGTGATAATTGAGAAACGCTTCCAGGAGAAGTTAATTAATAAAGGAATTACAACACCATTCCTAACTGGTTAATTTTTAATTAACCCTTACTACTCGTTCAGTAATCTATTTTCGCGATGATGACGGACGTTAGCCCTTGCTCTCTCGATCTGCCCCCCCCCCCCCACCTGGGGGGACTGATGAAGACGTATGGAATGCTGCTAGAATACCGGGTCTCGTACACCGGGTCACGAGCAACCGTGACCTTGGTGTACGGAGACCGGATTCAGAAGAAAGGAAGGTGGAGGAAGAGGAGACGTGTGCCAGCGGCGGCGCAGGGGGGGTCAAAACCGGTGGCTAAACCGCCGGCGGCGACTCCTTCTGTTAGACCGCCGAACACTGCTCACCAGAGGAAGACGACCCAGATAGAAGAGGTTCCGGCCCCGGCTGTCTCGGCTACCGTCCCCTTGGAAGAAGACGAATTGGACGAGCCTGACACAGCCATCTGTGTCACCCCGTCCAATCGGCCTCCTGCACCTACTCCTACTCAAGCGCTTCCGGACGTGTCGCCGATCCTGTCGACGACACCCGTTGAGGCGCAGGCCCGGAAGGAGCCAGTTGTGAAGAGGAGGAAGGCGAACACTCCCCCGAGTGCAACTCCACCCAAGCCAACTCGCCCCTCTAAACCGCCGCAGCCGGAGACAGAACCAGAGGGATGGTGGTCACTGCAGGCCGGCCGTCTCCAACAGCGTTACCAACAGCTGGTGAAGACCAATCTCACAGATGTACGCCTCCTGATTAGCCGCCCTAAGGAGCAGTCCTATCAACCTCTACCCGACGGACTCAACGAGGGGGAATTCGCGGTGCACCGGCTCAAGATGCGGGAGGGACAAAACGCAGTGTGCGTAACGATCCGCCGGAACGGAAGATTTAATCAAGGTCTGCTACTATCGGAGATAGACAACCCGACATTACATTGTGTCCTAAAAACCGTCGCGGGTCCGCATTACCGTCCAATCACCAAGTCGCTAGCAGACTCCGATTACCGGCAGTTCCTCCCGCACCTTGACATCCACGACTACATCGGATCCCCCTAGATACCAACCTTTACCTCCATGAGTACTAACCTCTTTTATTGGGCTAGTTAGACTTTAAACGTTTCGAAAGCAGTTCAAAATCTTTTGTTTATTTTTTTATAAGTAGTCTAACGCATTTTACTTTGGCGCCCGTTCAATTGCTCAAAATCACCTTAAAAACCTTTTGGCTGAGCAGTCTTAACTACTTTGGGTTAAATTTTAGAGTCCGGACATGTTTTGGATGCAGTTACTCTTTGTAGACTTAGGTAAAATACAGGCTTCACAGAGGAATCGAAATTCAGCCAATCAGAGCACGGCTCCCACTCGGTGTACTTCAAGTTTACGAAGTGTCTGCTATTTGGTCCGCGTTCGCGTTGACCTTACTAAATGGCTTTATTCCAAATTCCGCCCACCTCAAACTTACCCCCCCCCCCCCCCCCCCCCCCCCTCCTGCTCCGGAGTTAGTCACTGGCGAAGTCAGAGGCTAAATCCGTGGTGGGCGTGCCTGAACCTTCGTGGATAGGGGCACGTAAAAAGAGTTGCCCGTTGCCCGTTGTGATAATTTAGGAACGCTTCCAGGGGAACTTAATTAATAAAGGAATTACAGCTCTATTCCTAACTGGTTAATTTTTAATTAACCCTTACTACTCGTTCAGTAACGTGCAACACAGAATTAATACTGGTACCGATCACAATAAAGACAATAACCTACAGTGTACCTAGGTCGTCTAGGATGACTGGCTAAGCATTATATTACCAAATACTCGTATAATGTTAGAACAAAAAGTCTACGATTTACTTCGTCAGATGACCGAAGACACTGTCTAAAGAATATTGGTATAATACAGTATTAGAATATTAAAAGTCACATCAATCACATCAAGGTTATACACAGAGCAGAAAATATATAATTACCAAAGTCCCGTCTGAACTAATATATTTCGTTCAGTGGACGGCGTCCGTGATCCCCTGGAGCCTTCCTAATTCGTTCTCCTCGATATCTCTAAAACACTAGCTATTTATTATAAATCAGGATTTTGCCTGGGGGTACAAGGCGGTACCTCACGTATCATCTCATATTCTACCTCTACTAGAGTCGGATATATTTCTCTCTGATCGTCAGACTTACTGACGCCATCGTCGCCAAATCACGGTTGTAAAAACCGCACTCGCAGAGGTATTACGTAACTACTCGCCACATGGCCTCCACAGCTGGACTAAGTGCATATTGGAATGCCCGATCGCGCGAAGTATTACGTAACAAGTTGCCCACCTGGGCTACGGGCAATGAAACTGCACACGGCCCTCTAACACAATTAAAATCGCCACAGGCGAAACAAATTTAAGAGCATGTACCGTCACACCCCCCCCCCCCCCCCCCCCCCACACCTCAAAAAGGATATTTCCTCTACTCTATGAATAGGGAAATATACTACATTAAAACAAAAAGGTGCGTTAACCGACGCATACGGGCATTTATAACACATGTAATAATAAGGTGACTACCAGTAATCACACTGAGTCTCTGAGTCCCTGGTATACAAATAAAATATATATAACAAAACAGAAATAAAGAATGTCAACACATTATCATAACGTTCAACTTCGGGACAGGGCATCAGCGATTACATTGGATGTGCCCTTGATATGTTCAATGGTAATTGGGTATTCTTGCAGAAGAAGACTCCACCTCAAAACTCTCTGGTTGGAGGCTTTCATTAGGATGGTCCAGTCCGTCTTCGTCTTCTGGGAACAGCACAGCTCCAGCACCCACGCCACTGGCATCCACAGCTAGCTTGAACGGCATTCGGTAGTCTGGTGCTGCCATCACGGGAGACGAGTAGCGCCTCTGCTTGAGACGGTTGAATGACTTCTCGCATTCACCTGACCAATGGGACTTCGTTTCCTTCTTTTTCAGTGGCGCACGTTTTCCAGGTTTTCTCCGATAAGCATGCTGTCGACGCGGTGTAGCGTTGGGTTCCAAGCGCACATCTTTGCTTAAGGTGTTGGTAACCGTTGGAAGGTTCTGACAAATGGAAACATTGTCTTGTTTCGACGTAGTCAACTTTGCTCGCTGGGGGTTCAAGTCTGCTAGAATCTGGCCGTTGGCCAACTTGACCTCTGCAGTCTTGACGTCATCACAGGAAATTGAGTGTCTCTCAATTTCGACCGGTCACTTTGGAACTATCGGCAGTCTGTCAAAATAACCTTTCAGCAAATTGATGTGACAATACCTACTTTTCCTAACCCTATCAGGAGTGTTTATCACATACCCTGTCTCATTAACCCGTTTGTGCACAACATAGGGCCCGAAATACCTGTTCTGCACAGAACCCCGTTTAATGGGAAGGTACAGCAGCACCTTATCCCCTGGTTTAAATTCCCGACTCTTAGCCTTCCTATCAAACACTGATTTTATTTTGCTCTGAGCATGGCTCAGTTGCTTCCTAGCTAGTTCGGTCGCCGGCAACCTCCCATCTCTAACTCTCTTATTTATTAATACTCCCTTGTCCACAGTTAACAAGGTAGTGCGAGCTGCCAACAAATTTGGATCAGCCCCCTGCTGTAGAATTAACTCTTGTCTATTACAAGGTAAATCCCCTCTATCAAAGACAACTGGTTCAATTCCCCTCTGTGGGAGATCAACAGGTCCCACCACATTTAATTCCTCAGTTGACTTGTCTACAATTTTACTGATAACCTCATCCACTCCAATTTCATGGCTCACACACGTATCAGACAAATCACAAATATCCTCTGCGTCTTGTGCTAACCTACTGGCCATAGCCCTAGTTTTTACACACGCAGGATAACTAATCTCATCAACCTCACTCTCTTCTACTGGTAAAGGGCTGTCTTTAATTAACAATTGGTCACATTTCGGCTGACAACACTGACTAGTCAAATCATTACCCAACAAAACTCCTATGTTTTCAACAGGCAAGTCCTTCACAACACCCATAACGACTGGTCCCGTCACAAACTTCGAACACAAGAAAACCTTATGTAACCGGACAACCATTTTTTCTCCAGTAACCGAGGTTAAAGCCAAACTACGTCCTATGTCTGAATTTTCAATACCAGCTAAACACTTTTGCGTTATCAGACTCTGACTACACCCGGTATCTCTATAGATTGATATTGCCTTAGGACACAACTGTTGTTTCACATCACAAACCATACCAGTGGACACATACGGGTTTACTTTCTCTGCCATGGGACTAACCATTAACTCTCTCGCTAACGGAGCTGACCTCACTAAACCGACCACTTGCGCATTATCGCGTTTCCTTTTAAAACAGTCCCCGATAAGATGGTTATCCTTTTTACAGTAACTGCACTGTGGACAAAAAGTTCGTGCATTGGCTGATAATGCAGGTCTATCCTTACTTTGCCCACCAGGTGCATTCCTGGCCTGACTAGCTGACCAACTAGATGACTGTCTCCGATAGTTACTTTCCCGGGAAAAACCTGGCTGAAATTTCTTCTTATCACCCTGTTGTAAAGAGCTACCCGGTACTGCCTGAGCTTTGTGTATTAACACGTAATCATCTGCCACTATGCCTGCCTCCTCTATCTTTTTGACATCACGATCCTCTAAATGAATACGTAAGCTAACTGGTAATCCATTTTTAATGTCCTGTAAGATCAACAACTCCCGTAACTCGGTATATGACTCTACCTGATGAGAAACAACCCATTTATCAAACATCCCTGCCTTCTTAGCCACAAACTCACTATAAGACTGACCCTGCGTTTTTCTCAACTCGCTATACCGTAAACGATAATCCTCAGGTCGTAATTCATAAGCCCTCAACACTGCAGTCTTAACTAGGTCGTACTGACTTGCTCGCTCATCACTCATTGAATTATAAGCTATACTAGCCTTCCCCTTAAACTTAGACACGGCTAACAATGTCCACTTAGACTGCGGCCAATTTAGCTGCTTAGCGGCCCGTTCAAAAAGTTGAAAGAACATGTCTACCTCCTGATCGTCAAATACAGGCACTGATCTATAAGCCTCCGACATGTTAAAACCATTTCCTGCCTCACGTCTAACTTCTTCAGTATTCAACTTTAACTCATGTTCCACTTTTAATTTTTCTAACTGGAATTCTCTATCCCTATGTCTATCTTCTCTATCCCTCTCTTCTCTTTCTCTCTCTCTCTCTCTCTCTCTCTCTCTCTATCCCTCTCTCTATCTTCTCTATCCCTATCTTCTTTCTCTTTATCTCTATGTCTATCTTCTCTATCTCTCTCTTCTCTTTCTGTCTCTCTCTCTCTATCCCTATCTTTATCTTCTCTATCCCTATCTTCTTTTTCTCTATCTCTATCTTCTCTCTCTCTCTCTCTCTCTCTCTCTCTCTCTCTCTCTCTCTCTCTCTCTCTCTCTCTCTCTCTCTCTCTCTCTCTCTCTCTCTCTATCTAATGCACGTTCTTCTCTTTCGTACTCAAACTTTTTAAAAGCTAACTGTTGTTCCATACTCAAGTCACTTATCTCTATCTCTGGAACAATCTCACTGTCTTCCATAACAGGCCTATCACCAAAAACTTCCTGGATAATAATTGTCTTTATATCACCTAAGGTTTTAGCTGATGTTAAATCAATTTCTCGCTCACCCGCGATTTCAACTAACTCGGCCTTACGTGCTCGCTTAATCTCCACTACACTGAGCGTAGGCCTATCCAGCAAATTCTTATCCATGTTTAGATATGACGCACTTATTATTAATTAATTTTCTAGTGAACAACGTGCTACTTCGAGTAATTGTAAAATTAATTTATAAAGCCCCCATTTACAAACAATACTTTTTTAAATATGCATGTCCCGTTTCAGATCCGGGACGAGCGCCCCAATTTTCTACTCCTGTCACGGGGATTCTATAATTCCCGTAACTGAATAAAACACGATTATCAAAATATCTCTCCTAACTGTATATCTATTAGATCTCTCTGTAACAGGCTGTTAAACCCTAGTATGGCTCGTCTCTAGGTATGATCAGAGATACGATCTTATATAAAGTATATATTATTTATAGTACGTTTAGCTCACTAGAAACACAACAAAACACAATACACTTTGGATTCTGTATTAATCTACGCTGACAAATGTACAGCCGTAGTAGTTAATTAATAACAGCAATAATAACAACCCAGAACTGATCACTTAATTAGTTAATCTCTAGGTGTCTAGTTACACAATATGCGAATCACTTCACCGTTACACCACACCCACACGTGTGATAATTGAGAAACGCTTCCAGGAGAAGTTAATTAATAAAGGAATTACAACACCATTCCTAACTGGTTAATTTTTAATTAACCCTTACTACTCGTTCAGTAACGTGTGATAATTTAGGAACGCTTCCAGAGGAACTTAATTAATAAAGGAATTACAGCTCTATTCCTAACTGGTTAATTTTTAATTAACCCTTACTACTCGTTCAGTAACGTGCAACACAGAATTAATACTGGTACCGATCACAATAAAGACAATAACCTACAGTGTACCTAGGTCTTCTAGGATGACTGGCTAAGCTTTATATTACCAAATACTCGTATAATGTTAGAACAAAAAGTATACGATTTACTTCGTCAGATGACCGAAGACACTGTCTAAAGAATATTGGTATAATACAGTATTAGAATATTAAAAGTCACATCAATCACATCAAGGTTATACACAGAGCAGAAAATATATAATTACCAAAGTCCCGTCTGAACTAATATATTTCGTTCAGTGGACGGCGTCCGTGATCCCCTGGAGCCTTCCTAATTCGTTCTCCTCGATATCTCTAAAACACTAGCTATTTATTATAAATCAGGATTTTGCCTGGGGCTACAAGGCGGTACCTCACGTATCATCTCATATTCTACCTCTACTAGAGTCGGTATATTTCTCTCTGATCGTCAGACTTACTGACGCCATCGTCGCCAAATCACGGTTGTAAAAACCGTACTCGCAGATGTATTACGTAACTACTCGCCACATGGCCTCCACAGCTGGACTAAGTGCATAATGGAATGCCCGATCGCGCGAAGTATTACGTAACAAGTTGCCCACCTGGGCTACGGGCAATGAAACTGCACACGGCCCTCTAACACAATTAAAATCGCCACAGGCGAAACAAATTTAAGAGCATGTACCGTCACAGTGTTACTTGAAAATATTCAAAACCATCAGTTTTCCATTCTGCATAAAATCAATGTTGGTATCATAACCAGTAATGGCAAGCACAGCTGGTATTGCTAGATGTTGTCTTCCCTGTATTCTTAATGATGCCTGTAAGATGCCTCTTATTGCCAAGTTGAGTGTATAAAAATTTTCGTATCTGGGATGGTGAACTGGCAGCAATGTACAGAC